>NC_139576.1:3011050-3023550 GCF_946808225.1 Silurus aristotelis
ATATTATAAGTTTGTGTATAAGATCAAAATAAAATGAATAATGTATATAGATGACAAATATGTAAATGTGTATGTATATATGTATCTGATTGTGTGTGTGTGTGTGTGTGTGTGTGTGTGTGTGTGTGTGTGTGTGTGTGTGTGTGTGTGTGTGGAGAGAAAGTTACTGGAGTAGACTCACCGGCCCGCACTACTCCAGTCCCCCGGCTGCCAGCTCTCAGCTCAGGCCGGCTCATGTGTCACTCATCCGGGGGAGAAAAGCTCCTCGTCCCGGGACTCAGACCCTCTCCGCCATGCTACAGCTCTTTATCCGTATATTTGTATGAACGAATCGCGTTGTCCAGATTAAATGCCCCCCCCCCACACACAAACACAAACACACACACACACACACATATATATACATATATACATATACATACACACACACACTCCTGTATGAGGAGCTGCTCTCTATCCTGTAACCACGGTGACGCTTCTGGCCCTCTCACTAGCGCGTCTCGCGCCGCTAATGCAAAAGCCACGGCCTCGCTGATTGGACGGCGTTTCCCGTCGACCCGGAGCCACGCCCACCGCCCCTCCCTCTTTTCCGTTTTTTAATTATTTTTTTTCCTCCAATCTTACTGAAGCCCCGCCTCATTGACGTCACACCCGCGTCAGAGCCAGGAGCGCGCGAGCGCGCCGGGCGGGGGTTGCCCGGCAACGGCGCGGCTCCTCGCGCCGGCTGACGCGCGTGCTGATGGAGTGGTTGCTTCGGAGATCGAGGCCGATGACGTCAGCGCCCTGAGGCGCGCGAGAGAGACAGTGTGTGTGTGTGTGTGTGTGTGTGTGTGTGTGTGTGCGCGCGCGCGCGCGAGCATGTGTGAGAAACACCACGTGACCTCTCTCGCTCCTATTCTCCCCGGTCAGTTACGAAGCTGCTACGGAAAGCCGCAGGAACCCAAAAAGTGAAAAGCGTTCCCGAGCCGGAATGCGAAGAAGGCGTTTCGATTTTTATTTTTTCACGTTCATCGAATAAATGTTAAATTACATTTTTTGATTTTTTTATTTTAATTTTGAATTTTTTTATTAAAAACGTGACAAAGATTTGATCATAAATAAATAAATAAAAATGCTATCTATTCCATTGAAACAATGCAACATTGATTTCTTACTCATTAATTACTCATTAATTGAATCCTGATTCTCTAATTAACAACACGTGATTTTTTTCGCATGCACGTGAAATAATAGATCGTATAAATCAAACACACACACACACACACACACACACACACACACACATAAAGGACAGGTTATGCACAAGCATGCACTTATCAGTGTGTATTCTTTGCTCCATTTGCATGCAGCTCCAGGTTTACTTCACCTTCTCAGTGTCAAGTTTGTGAGCAATCTGGTCTTTGGCTCTGTGTGTGTGTGTGTGTGTGTGTGTGTGTGTGTGTGTGTGTGTGTGTGTGTGTGTGTGTGTGCATGTGCACGTGTTCTGCAAGCTTGCCTGAGCACAAACACAGAAACCACAGAAATGCAGCTTATTAATCAGCATCCACACCCACTCAGAGGCATGCACGGCATGTGTGTGTGTGTGTGTGTGTGTGTGTGTGCAATTTTCTCTTACACACACCTGCAGGATCAAACATCTGTCATCAGATAGTGCAGCAGAAGTGTATAATGGCTGATGCACACACGATATAAGACATCGCCATGTAATCAGGCAACACACACATTCTCACGCACACACACTCTAGTGAAGATATCTGCTGAGCTTTGAACATCTGAGCAATGAAACGAGCTTCTCGGCCCATGCTCCAGCGCTCCGAAGGTCATTTAACACCACTGCGCTTCTCCTCACCAAATAATTCACACCTGGTGTACGTGTGGTGCACAATGGACGCCAGATTCAGCTCGAATTCTGGGACGGTGACCTTTCAGCATCTGCGCCTTTGCTGTGTCTTCCTTCAGCGTTTAGGCTGACATTCAGAGCAGGAAATGACTTCAACACGAGCGAGGGAAGTGGTTTTTAAAGCGCACATGTGGGCCGCGTGTCTGGGGCTCTGGGGAACATCGGGGGAATATAACCTTGGGGGGGGGGGTGCTGCTTAATTGTGTGTGTTCTTTATTTTAAGCTTTTACGGTAAGCCACAAGAACATCACAGATCTCTGACCTTCATCGTGGGACCTCCCTGAAGTTCAGGAGGACACGCGCCCACGCAACACACGACCCAGCAGCGCTGACGACGCAAAGCACCTTCCTTTCCACTGAGGCATTTCCTAGAGTCTGAGAATTTTTTCTTAGTCACATCTCATACAGAATGGAAGAAAACAAACAAACCCAACAAACAAAGCTGGTGTCTCGCAGAGGGACGACCTGAGATACGCAAGAGCGAGAAACGCAAAAAACACCTGAGATCTAAGCGTGATTTCACTTAAGAAAAAAAATCAATAATGAATCCTTATAAATCATCAGAATCACGTTTTGTGATTCATCCATCAAACAATACCGGAAGGTTAATATTGGTTCTGACACTGGTACTGGTTCTGACACTGGTACTGAAACTAATACTAGTACCAATACTGATACTGCTATTGACATTAATTCTAGTACTCTTACTGGTACAAGAACTAATACTAATACTGATACTGGTAATAAGGGTGATACTGATACATTTACATGGCATTTGGCAGACACTCTTATCCAGACTGACCTACAGTGACCTCATTTATACAACTTAGAGTTAAAGGGTCTTACCCAAGGGCAAGATACTGATACTGATCATTGTACTTCACTGATACCGACACAGGTTCTAATACTATTACTAATACTGACAGTGGTGCTGATACTGGCATTGATACTGGTACTGGTACGAATACTGGTACTAATACTAGTACTGACACTGGTTCTGGTGATACGAACATTAGTAATGCTATTAGTAGAAAGAAAGAAAGAAAGAAAGAAAGAAAGAAAGAAAGAAAGAAAGAAAGAAAGAAAGAAAGAAAGAAAGAAAAAAAAGAAAATTGCATTGGGAAAACAAACACATACAGTAAATAATATAAACACATATACAGTATATAATATAAGCACATAAACACATATACAGTATATTATAAACACACATACAGTATATAATATAAGCACATATACAGTATATAATATAAACACATATAAACACAGAGTATATAATATAAGCACATATACAGTATATAATATAAACACATATAAACACAGAGTATATAATATAAGCACATATACAGTATATAATATAAACACATATAAACACAGAGTATATAATATAAGCACATATACAGTATATAATATAAACACATATAAACACAGAGTATATAATATAAGCACATATACAGTATATAATATAAACACATATAAACACAGAGTATATAATATAAGCACATATACAGTATATAATATAAACACATATAAACACAGAGTATATAATATAAGCACATATACAGTATATAATATAAACACATATAAACACAGAGTATATAATATAAGCACATATACAGTATATAATAAAAACACATATACAGTATATAATATAAACACATATACAGTATATAATATAAACACATAAGCACATATACAGTATATTATAAGCACATATACAGTATATTATAAGCACATATACAGTATATAATATAAACACATATAAACACAGAGTATATAATATAAGCACATATACAGTATATAATATAAACACATATAAACACAGAGTATATAATATAAGCACATATACAGTATATAATATAAACACATATAAACACATACAATATATAATATAAGCATATATACAGTATGTAATATAAACACACAAGCACATATACAGTACATAACATGAGCACATATACAGTATATAATATAAACACATATACAGTATATAATATAAACACATATAAACACAGAGTATATAATATAAGCACATATACAGTATATAATATAAACACATATAAACACATACAATATATAATATAAGCATATATACAGTATGTAATATAAACACACAAGCACATATACAGTACATAACATGAGCACATATACAGTATATAATATAAACACATATACAGTATATAATATAAACACATATAAACACAGAGTATATAATATAAGCACATATACAGTATATAATATAAACACATAAGCACATATACAGTATATAATATAAACACATATAAACACAGAGTATATAATATAAGCACATATACAGTATATAATATAAACACATATAAACACATACAATATATAATATAAGCACATATACAGTATATAATATAAACACATATAAACACAGAGTATATAATATAAGCACATATACAGTATATAATATAAACACATATAAACACATACAATATATAATATAAGCACATATACAGTATATAATATAAACACATATAAACACAGAGTATATAATATAAACACATATACAGTATATAATATAAACACATATAAACACAGAGTATATAATATAAGCACATATACAGTATATAATATAAACACATATAAACACAGAGTATATAATATAAGCACATATACAGTATATAATATAAACACATATAAACACAGAGTATATAATATAAACACATATACAGTATATAATATAAACACATATAAACACATACAATATATAATATAAGCACATATACAGTATGTAATATAAACACACAAGCACATATACAGTACATAACATGAGCACATATACAGTATATAATATAAACACATATACAGTATATAATATAAACACATATAAACACAGAGTATATAATATAAGCACATATACAGTATATAATATAAACACATAAGCACATATACAGTATATAATATAAACACATACAAACACAGAGCATATAATATAAGCACATATACAGTATATAATATAAACACATATAAACACATACAATATAGAATAGAAGCACATATACAGTATATAATATAAACACATATAAACACAGAGTATATAATATAAGCACATATACAGTATATAATATAAACACATATAAACACAGAGTATATAATATAAACACATATACAGTATATAATATAAACACATATAAACACAGAGTATATAATATAAGCACATATACAGTATATAATATAAACACATATAAACACAGAGTATATAATATAAGCACATATACAGTATATAATATAAACACATATAAACACAGAGTATATAATATAAACACATATACAGTATATAATAAAAACACATATAAACACAGAGTATATAATATAAGCACATATACAGTATATAATATAAACACATATAAACACAGAGTATATAATATAAGCACATATACAGTATATAATATAAACACATATAAACACATACAATATAGAATAGAAGCACATATACAGTATATAATATAAACACATATAAACACAGAGTATATAATATAAGCACATATACAGTATATAATATAAACACATATAAACACAGAGTATATAATATAAGCACATATACAGTATATAATATAAACACATATAAACACAGAGTATATAATATAAGCACATATACAGTATATAATATAAACACATATAAACACATACAATATATAATATAAGCATATATACAGTATGTAATATAAACACACAAGCACATATACAGTACATAACATGAGCACATATACAGTATATAATATAAACACATATAAACACAGAGTATATAATATAAGCACATATACAGTATATAATATAAACACATATACAGTATATAATATAAACACATATAAACACATACAATATATAATATAAGCACATATACAGTATATAATATAAACACATATAAACACAGAGTATATAATATAAGCACATATACAGTATGTAATATAAACACATATAAACACAGAGTATATAATATAAACACATATACAGTATATAATATAAACACATATAAACACAGAGTATATAATATAAACACATATACAGTATATAATATAAACACATATAAACACATACAATATATAATATAAGCACATATACAGTATATAATATAAACACATATACAGTATATAATATAAACACATATAAACACATACAATATATAATATAAACACATATGCAGTATATAATATAAACACATATAAACACAGAGTATATAATATAAACACATATACAGTATATAATATAAACACATATAAACACATACAATATATAATATAAGCACATATACAGTATATAATATAAACACAAACACAGAGTATATAATATAAGCATATATACAGTATGTAATATAAACACACATAAACACAGAGTATATAATATAAGCACATATACAGTATATAATATAAACACATATAAACACATACAATATATAATATAAGCACATATACAGTATATAATATAAACACATATAAACACAGAGTATATAATATAAACACATATACAGTATATAATATAAACACATATAAACATAGAGTATATAATATAAGCATATATACAGTATATAATATAAACACATATAAACACAGAGTATATAATATAAGCACATATACAGTATATAATATAAACACATATAAACACAGAGTATATAATATAAGCACATATACAGTATATAATATAAACACATATAAACACAGAGTATATAATATAAGCACATATACAGTATATAATATAAACACATATAAACACAGAGTATATAATATAAGCACATATACAGTATATAATATAAACACATATAAACACATACAATATATAATATAAGCATATATACAGTATGTAATATAAACACACAAGCACATATACAGTACATAACATGAGCACATATACAGTATATAATATAAACACATATACAGTATATAATATAAACACATATAAAGACAGAGTATATAATATAAGCACATATACAGTATATAATATAAACACATAAGCACATATACAGTATATAATATAAACACATATAAACACAGAGTATATAATATAAGCACATATACAGTATATAATATAAACACATATAAACACAGAGTATATAATATAAGCACATATACAGTATATAATATAAACACATATAAACACAGAGTATATAATATAAGCACATATACAGTATATAATATAAACACATATAAACACAGAGTATATAATATAAGCACATATACAGTATATAATATAAACACATATAAACACATACAATATATAATATAAGCATATATACAGTATGTAATATAAACACACAAGCACATATACAGTACATAACATGAGCACATATACAGTATATAATATAAACACATATAAACACAGAGTATATAATATAAGCATATATACAGTATATAATATAAACACATATAAACACATACAATATATAATATAAGCATATATACAGTATGTAATATAAACACACAAGCACATATACAGTACATAACATGAGCACATATACAGTATATAATATAAACACATATAAACACAGAGTATATAATATAAGCACATATACAGTATATAATATAAACACATAAACACAGAGTATATAATATAAGCACATATACAGTATATAATATAAACACATATAAACACAGAGTATATAATATAAGCACATATACAGTATATAATATAAACACATATAAACACATACAATATATAATATAAGCATATATACAGTATGTAATATAAACACATATAAACACATACAATATATAATATAAGCACATATACAGTATATAATATAAACACATATAAACACAGAGTATATAATATAAGCACATATACAGTATATAATATAAACACATATAAACACATACAATATATAATATAAGCACATATACAGTATATAATATAAACACATATAAACACAGAGTATATAATATAAGCACATATACAGTATATAATATAAACACATAAACACAGAGTATATAATATAAGCACATATACAGTATATAATATAAACACATATAAACACAGAGTATATAATATAAGCACATATACAGTATATAATATAAACACATATAAACACATACAATATATAATATAAGCACATATACAGTATATAATATAAACACATATAAACACAGAGTATATAATATAAGCACATATACAGTATATAATATAAACACATAAACACAGAGTATATAATATAAGCACATATACAGTATATAATATAAACACATATAAACACAGAGTATATAATATAAGCACATATACAGTATATAATATAAACACATATAAACACATACAATATATAATATAAGCATATATACAGTATGTAATATAAACACATATAAACACATACAATATATAATATAAGCACATATACAGTATATAATATAAACACATATAAACACAGAGTATATAATATAAGCACATATACAGTATATAATATAAACACATATAAACACATACAATATATAATATAAGCACATATACAGTATATAATATAAACACATATAAACACAGAGTATATAATATAAGCACATATACAGTATATAATATAAACACATAAACACAGAGTATATAATATAAGCACATATACAGTATATAATATAAACACATATAAACACATACAATATATAATATAAGCATATATACAGTATGTAATATAAACACACAAGCACATATACAGTACATAACATGAGCACATATACAGTATATAATATAAACACATATAAACACATACAATATATAATATAAGCACATATACAGTATATAATATAAACACATATAAACACAGAGTATATAATATAAGCACATATACAGTATGTAATATAAACACATATAAACACAGAGTATATAATATAAACACATATACAGTATATAATATAAACACATATAAACACAGAGTATATAATATAAACACATATACAGTATATAATATAAACACATATAAACACATACAATATATAATATAAGCACATATACAGTATATAATATAAACACATATACAGTATATAATATAAACACATATAAACACATACAATATATAATATAAGCACATATACAGTATATAATATAAACACATAAACACAGAGTATATAATATAAGCACATATACAGTATATAATATAAACACATACAATATATAATATAAGCACATATACAGTATATTATAAACACATATACAGTATATAATATAAACACATATAAACACAGAGTATATAATATAAACACATATACAGTATATAATATAAACACATATAAACACAGAGTATATAATATAAGCACATATACAGTATATAATATAAACACATATAAACACATACAATATATAATATAAGCACATATACAGTATATAATATAAACACATATAAACACATACAATATATAATATAAGCACATATACAGTATATTATAAACACATATACAGTATATAATATAAACACATATAAACACAGAGTATATAATATAAACACATATACAGTATATAATATAAACACATATAAACACAGAGTATATAATATAAGCACATATACAGTATATAATATAAACACATATAAACACATACAATATATAATATAAGCACATATACAGTATATAATATAAACACATATAAACACAGAGTATATAATATAAGCACATATACAGTATATAATATGAACACATATAAACACATACAATATATAATATAAGCATATATACAGTATGTAATATAAACACACAAGCACATATACAGTATATAACATGAGCACATATACAGTATGTAATATAAACACATATAAACACATACAATATATAATATAAGCATATATACAGTATGTAATATAAACACACAAGCACATATACAGTATATAATATAAGCACATATACAGTATATAATATAAACACATATAAACACATACAATATATAATATAAACACATATACAGTATATAATATAAACACATATAAACACAGAGTATATAATATAAGCACATATACAGTATATAATATAAACACATATAAACACATACAATATATAATATAAGCACATATACAGTATATAATATAAACACATATAAACACAGAGTATATAATATAAGCACATATACAGTATATAATATAAACACATATGAACACATACAATATATAATATAAGCACATATACAGTATATAATATAAACACATATAAACACAGAGTATATAATATAAGCACATATACAGTATATAATATAAACACATATAAACACAGAGTATATAATATAAACACATATACAGTATATAATATGAACACATAAACACAGAGTATATAATATAAACACATATACAGTATATAATATGAACACATATAAACACAGAGTATATAATATAAACACATATACAGTATATAATATGAACACATAAACACAGAGTATATAATATAAACACATATACAGTATATAATATGAACACATATAAACACAGAGTATATAATATAAACACATATACAGTATATAATATAAACACATATAAACACAGAGTATATAATATAAGCACATATACAGTATATAATATAAACACATATAAACACATACAATATATAATATAAGCATATATACAGTATATAATATAAACACATATAAACACATACAATATATAATATAAGCATATATACAGTATATAATATAAACACATATAAACACAGAGTATATAATATAAGCACATATACAGTATATAATATAAACACATAAACACAGAGTATATAATATAAACACATATACAGTATATAATATAAACACATATAAACACAGAGTATATAATATAAGCACATATACAGTATGTAATATAAACACATATAAACACAGATTATATAATATAAACACATATACAGTATATAATATGAACACATATAAACACAGAGTATATAATATAAACACATATACAGTATATAATATGAACACATATAAACACAGAGTATATAATATAAACACATATACAGTATATAATATGAACACATATAAACACAGAGTATATAATATAAACACATATACAGTATATAATATGAACACATATAAACACATACAATATATAATATAAGCATATATACAGTATGTAATATAAACACACAAGCACATATACAGTATATAACATTAGCACATATACAGTATACAATATAAACACATATACAGTATATAATATAAACACATATACAGTATATAATATAAACACATATACAGTATATAATATGAACACATATAAACACATACAATATATAATATAAGCATATATACAGTATGTAATATAAACACACAAGCACATATACAGTATATAACATGAGCACATATACAGTATATAATATAAACACATATACAGTATATAATATAAACACATATACAGTATATAATATAAACACATATACAGTGGGTACGGAAAGTATTCAGACCCCCTTACATTTTTCACTCTTTGTTATATTGCCACCATTTGCTAAAATCATTTAAGTTAATTTCTTTTCCTCATTAATGTACACACAGCACCCCATATTGACAGAAAAACACAAAATTGTTGACATTTTTGCAGATTTATTAAAAAATCGTAGTCGGGCCAAAGAGTGCTCTGGCCCAGTCTGAGGTCCAGAGCACTCTGGAGAAGGTTTTCGTTCAGGATATCCCTGTACTTAGCCGCATTCATCTTTCCCTCGATTGCAACCAGTCGTCCTGCAGCTGAAAAACACCCCCACAGCATGATGCCGCCACCACCAAGCTTCACTGTTGGGACTGTATTGGACAGGTGATGAGCAGTGCCTGGTTTTCTTCACACATACTGCTTAGAATTAAGGCCAAAAAGTTCTATCTTGGTCTCATCAGACCAGAGAATCTTATTTCTGACCATCTGAGAGAACTCTATGTGAGCTTTCATGTGTCTTGCACTGAGGAGAGGCTTCCGTCGGGCCACTCTGCCATAAAGCCCCGACTGGTAAATGGGTGCAGTGATGGTTGACTTTTTACAACTCTCTCCCATCTCCCGACTGCATCTCTGGAGCTCAGCCACAGTGATCTTTGGGATCTTCTTTACCTCTCTCACCAAGGCTCTTCTCCCCCGATAGCTCAATTTGGCCGGGCAGCCAGCTCTAGGAAGGGTTCTGGTTGTCCCAAAAGTCTTCCATTTGAGGATTATGGAGGCCATTGTGTTCTTAAAACCATTAAATGCAGCAGAGATTTTTTGTAACCTTGGCCAGATCTGTGCCTTGCCACAATTTTGTCTCTGAGCTCTTCAGGCAGTTCCTTTGACCTTATGATTCTCAATTGCTCTGACATGCATTGTAATCTGTAAGGTCTTATATAGACAGGTGTGTGGCTTTCCTAATCAAGTCAAATCAGTATAATCAAACATTTCTGGACTCAGGTGTAGAACCATATCAAGAAATGGAAAGCACCTGAGTTAAATATATAATTGTCACAGCAAAGGGTCTGAATACTTAGGACCATGTGATATTTCAGTTTTTCTTTTTCAATAAATCTGTAAAAATGTCAACAATTCCGTGTTTTTCTTTCAATATGGGGAGCTGTGTGTACATTAATGAGGAAGAAGAATGAACTTAAACGATTTTAGCAAATGGCTACAATATAACAAAGAGTGAAAAATTTAAGGGGGTCTGAATACTTTCTGTACCCACTGTAA
>NC_139576.1:3033550-3046050 GCF_946808225.1 Silurus aristotelis
TGAGAGGAACCAGACTCAAAAGGGGAACCCATCTTCATTTGTGTGACACCAAAGGTGTGATTATGAATCATTAAAAACATCACAAACACCGGAGATTGAACAGAGAAATATCATGTGTGATTATAAATACTGTGCTTTCTGGAGTCTTGGGTCAACTGGAGTTGTTGAGAACTTCACCGTATAAGGTGAATATGGTGATTATTATAAAAAAATCGAGGCGCAGGATGAATTTGGAGATAGAATAAAAAGAAGAGATTTAAAAAAAACAGCACCAGTAGTTAACTCCAACATCATGCATCATCATTCATCATGCATACTCTATTAGAGATGCAGCACAGACACACATCACATCACAGTATCTTTTGGCACTACTTTATCTCTGGGTGTCATTCGGAGAAGTAGAATTTTAGCTCTAATGGTCTGATATATAAAATGAGTAAAATTGAAGCGCTATTTGTGATCCATTCACTCAGCTTCGCTCTGCAAACGTAAATCTCCTCAACACCAGGATGTGACCATGGTATAAGGTGATAATCCACGGCTGGGTGTGAGGCGTTAAACCATTTTCATGCTCTCTGCTCCACCTCGGGCCATTCTCCACCTCCATGTCCTCGGCTTACTGGCTACTGTTGTAGGACGGTAGAAACTGAAGAGGTTGGAGTAGATGGACCGCACTGCTGATTCTGCCCAAGCTTTACAGAGATCCTCCTGTGGGACTGTGAAGTAGTCGTCTTGCCTGGAACTGTTTTACTAGTCTGGGGAGAAAGTTTTATTTACAGCACATTAGAGTGACAAAATTCATAAATTAATTACTGAACAAGACAATATATGAGTTTAAGGTTAGAGTTTCAGCATTCATTGATTAATGCCTATAATAAATATGATAAACTGCAAGTACACTGCATTTCTTATTCAATGAAATGAAGCGCTATTTAGAATAGATTAGATTAGATTAGATTAGATTAGATTAGATTAGATTAGGTTAGATTAGATTTATTGTGCAGATGCAGTTTTTGGATCCATTCACTCAGCTTTGCTCTGCAAACATCTATAACAATTTGAATTCCTCATCACTAGGATGTGACCATGGTATAAGATGATAATCCGCTGTTATGTGTGAGGCCTTAAACCATTATAATGCTCTTTGCTCCACCTCTGGATGTTCTCCACCTCCACATCAAATGCCAACATCCTGTAATGCAGGAGTGGCATTAATGATTAGCGACGCCGCCTGAGGTACGTCTCTTCCTGTAACCTGTAAACATTTCTTAGTTAATGGTTCGAGTTTGACATTGACCGTAAGAATGGATTTCCTGTTTGCGTCGTCCTTCACAGAGTAATAACGCTAACAGCGTACGACCCTGAGGAACGCCACAGAGGAAGGTCTCTCTCTTTCTCTCTCTCACACACACACACACACACACACACACACACACACACACACACACACACACACACACACACACACACAATTTCTGTTACAATAGCGAGGATGTGGTCTGTGTACACGGATAGACATTTGTCTTTTAAACAGGATAGCACGTCACGTTAGCCTCTGACCTTGCTAATAAAATGTCACATGACCGCATGTAGAGTTTATTAAGAGAGAACGTATTTCCAAGGAGGGCGCCAATACTTTTGTGTAGTCTAAGATTGGCGATGTATTTCCGTTCATACAGGTTGGGATATCTAATCTAAACATATCGTAATCTAATCTAAAGCCAAAGCATAATAACACACAGATGCGCACGCGCACACACACACACACACACACACACACACACACACACACACACACACGCGTTATCTCCCAACAGGCCTGACTGTGGGAATGACAGAAATGTGAAGTGTTACAGAGCAGAAAGTGTCCCATGTGTGTGGGCCTGTTACAAGTCACACTAACAGCTGACCACACACACACACACACACACACACACACACACACACACCGAGATTAGCGCTGATATGATAATTAGTTGTTATGCATTGAGGTTACGGAAGAACAGAAGTGTTCAGCAGCCAACACCTTCTGACCAATCAGAATCCAGCATTTGGTGTAATACATACACTGAATGAACAAAAGTTTGTGGACACCTGAACAAACGTTTGGTATGTTTTTCTGTTTGAACGTCCCATTCCACATTTGCTCTCATAATAACCTAGACACTTCTAGGAAGATGTTCTTCTAGATTTTGTGGAGATTTGTGGAGACTCTTTCATCCACAAGCATGTGTTAGTAAAGTCAGGTACTGATGGAGGTGATGGTAGTGAGGAAGCCTGGGGTGCAGTAAGCGTTCGCATTCGTGCAATAGAGTTTGGACCTCTAAAGCAGGAGATCTTTCACCATATCCACTCCAAAGAAAGCAGATCTTCATGGAGCTGGCTTTGTGCACAGGAGCATTGTCATGCTGAAACTGGTTTTGATCTCCTAGTTTAAGTGACGGGAAACTGTCAGGACGGGAAATTAAACTCTGTGTAACAGTATGGTGAAGAACCACATATGGGTGGAAAAGTCGGGTGACCCAATACTTTTGGTCATACCGCGTATGTTACAGCAGCTGCTGTATATCGGAGGTTGTTATCAAACAAATGTATAATGCTCACAAAACACACCCCAATCCAGTGCACAGGTGTCCACATACATTTGACTGTATAGTGTATGAGGAGAAAAAAAAATCTAAATCAAATGTACCTCTAAATGGAAAAAAAAAAAATTTTGTTCTTATTATTCTTCAGTCTGCACAAGTGAATAATTCAAAGCTGAATCATAACCGCAGCATACAATCATCTATAAAATAACAACTAAAATATCTGTTGGGTGTGTGTGTTTGTGTGTGTGTCTGTGTGTGTGTGTGTGTGTGTGTGTGTGTGTGTGTGTGTGTGTGTGTGTGTGTGTGTGTGTGAGAAAGATAATAATAAATAATAAGGCATATTTGCTAAAATGACTTTAATTGGGTGGAGGGAAAAATAAAGAGCCTCACCTTTACAGAGTACAAAGCCTTTTAAAGCTTTCACACACACACACACACACACACACACACACACACACACACACACATACACACACACACTGGCATGGAGAAGCTGGTGTTGTATCTGTGATGATCTCGAATGTTGAGTGTTGAGTTTGTCAGTAGCTCCTGGTTCCTGACTGTCAAATGACTGTAGAAAGAACATCACTCATAATCACACACTCCAGTGCTCATGTTAGTTCTCACTCTCCAGTGTTCTGTATTGTTTGAAGACTATGATCATACTCTTGATGTCACTAAAATGAGGATGGGTTCCCTTTTGAGTTTGGTTCCTCTCAAGGTTTCTTCCTCATTTCATCTTAGGGAGTTTTTTCCCTGTAACACTAGCCCCAGGCTTTAATACTTTCAATTTAATATTTAAAGAATTAAAGCCTGGGGTGACTGTGACAGGGAAAAAC
The DNA here is from genome assembly GCF_946808225.1 of Silurus aristotelis. Classification (NCBI taxonomy): domain Eukaryota; kingdom Metazoa; phylum Chordata; class Actinopteri; order Siluriformes; family Siluridae; genus Silurus; species Silurus aristotelis. The sequence goes on from NC_139576.1 coordinate 3,036,981, forward strand.
TGTCTCTGTCTGTATCCACCCTGCCTTTACCTGCTCATCAAAAAAAATTTATTTATAAAGTAATCTCCTTCTTTTTTTGGCTTCTCCCTTCAGGGGGCGCCACAGCAGATCATCCGTCTCCATACCCCCGTGTCCTCTACATCTGCCTCTTTCACACCAACTACCTGCATGTCTTCTCTCACCACATCCATAAACCTCCTCCTTGACCCTCCTCTTTTCCTCCTTCCTGGTGTCTCCATCCTCAGCATTCTCCTTCTGATATACCCCATGTCCCTCCTCTGCACATGTCCAAACCATCTCAATCTCACCTCCCTCACCTTGTCTCCTACACAATCACATAAATGAGGTCACGTGTGTTGTGGTGAGTTCGAGTCTGGAGTTTCTTATTTATTTACTCCTCTTTAAATGTTCTGCTTGCTGTTGAACTGATGCTGAATCCTACGTTCGTGATCAGTAGATACACCAAGCGCCAACGATGGGTTAACTTGAATGACTACCCGAGTGAACCACACCATGACCAAACGTCTGTCCCGTTGATTAGGTTCAGTTATGAGAAGCTCGTCTCTGCTTCAGCCACCGTCACTGAAAACTCCTTGGCTAATTGTAGCCATAAGATACATACAACATCTATATCCTTATATTATTTGTCTTTTAAATTTGTCTTTTAAGCTGCAATTAAAACTCCTAATACTGATCTCAGGACCTTTTCAGTATAATCACAGAAAACCACATTATTTGATGGGAACAAATCAATAAGTGCTGTTTAACTAGAATTCAGCTGGACTTGTTACAGGCTGTAATTGTTTTGCTGCTACACACATTATGATAAACTACACACTATAAATTATAATGTTATGCAGCTTAAATAAATATTGTCGCTATGTGAATAAAAGCATAGCAGGCAACAGCATGACCTGAGTGCTATACTGTTATTAGCATATCACATTAAATGCATTAGCCTTTACTCTCCTCATAACGAGATGAGTGATAGAGCTTCATACGCCTTTATCTTTCGCACGTTACCTCTCTACTTCTTTCCTCTTTTTTCTGAATTGGGCTCCTGAGGGTTTAGACCTTTTGTTGTCATCCATAATTTAATTTCTATTCAGTGCTCCTTGCTGACGTGACGTTACCCAACCCCCTCGACTCTCCTTTCTGAGTGCATAAGTGAGGAAACTGCTCCAGGCGGTGGGTGCACACTCCAAGTCCTGACTAAGTTCATTGACCATGACATGATATAATCATTTACGTCACCTTGTAAATGAGAAGTACAAAAAACATGTAGCCTGTACAGCTTCCCATGTAGCCTATGCCCTAAATTGGAAATATGGAAATACTTGAGTAAAGAAGTACAGTAACGAAATACATTTACTGTGTTACTGTCCACCACTGCATTTGCTGTCCCCTGATAAATTAATTTCTAATCAAACATCATAGTCCATGGAGACTCCTGTCTGACCTTGTCCGTCAACCTGTCCATCACCACTGCAAACAGGAAAGGGCTCAGAGCCGATACTTGATGCAGTCCAACCTCCACCTTGAACCAGTCTCTCGTTCCTACTGCACAAGTCACTGCTGTCACACAGTCCTCATACATGTCCTGCACCACCCTCACATACTTCTCTGACACACCAGACTTCCTCATACAATACCACAACTCCTGTCTCTCCACTCTGTCGTACGCTTTCTCTAAATCCACAAACACACAATGCAATTCCTTCTGACCTTCTCTATACATCTCCATCAACATTCTTAAAGCAAATAAGGCATTTGTGGTGCTCTTCCTCGGCATGAAACCATACTGATGCTTACAGATGGTCACCTCTTCTCTCAGCCTGGCTTCCACTACTCTTTCCCATAACTTCATGGTGTGACTGATCAACTTTATTTCCCTGTAGTTACTGCAGGTCTGCACATCTCCCTTATTCTTAAAGATCGGTACCAGCACATTCCTTCTCTATTTCTCAGGCATCTTCTCACTTTCCAGAATCTTGTTGAACAATCTGGTTAAAAACTCCACTGCCATCTCTCCTAAACATCTCCACGCTTCTACCAGTATGTCATCTGGTCTAAACAACTTTACACTCTTGATCCTCCTAATCGCTGCTCTCACTTCCTCCTTACTAATCCTATCCACTTCCTGCTTCACCATCTCCACATCATCCAACCTTCTCTCTCTCTCATTTTCCTCGTTCATCGGCTGCTCAAAATACTCCCTCCATCTTCTCAACACACTCTCCTCACTAGTCAACACATTTCCATCTCCATCCTTTATTGCTTTAACTTGCAGCACATCCTTCCCAGCTCGGTCCCTCTGTCTGGCTAATCGGTATAAATCCTTTTCTCCTTCCTTAGTGTCCAAATTCTCCTACATCTCCTCATATGTCATTTCCTTGGCTTTCACATCTCCTTGTTCTCCTGCATACTTTTCTCATCTCTCTGTTGATCTCAATTCTGGTTCTCCAACCTCTTTCTCCTTACGCTTTCCTGCACTTCCTCATTCCACCACCACGTCTCTTTGTCTTCCTTTCTATTTTCAGATGTCCACCAAGTAACTTTCTAGCTGTTTCCCTTATCACTCCTGCAGTAGTTTCCCAATCATCCAGCACCTCTTCACCACCACCGAGCTCCTGTCTGACCTCTTCCATGAATCTCACACTACACTCTTCCTCCTTCAGTTTCCACCATCTTATTCTTCTTTCAGTCTTCACTCTCCTCCTCTACTTCTTCATCTCCAAAACCATTGTACAGACCACCATCCAATGCTGTCTAGTGTAGAGCCTCCACTCTCTTTCTATACAGTGCACACATGTGAAGGCGTGTGAAAAGCACAAGGATCCGCTCATGATGCCAAAACACTCAGCTCATTACTGAAGCAAAGTGGTGGTAGTGTCATCGTTCAGGTTCCTGCTTGTGGAACAGACTCAATGATTTTCAATGATGATGATAGGGCAGTTTGAACTCAGGAGCCTATAGAGTCAGGAGTAATGCAATCTAATCTAGTCTAATCTAATCAGGAGGTACTTCATCATGCACTGAGATAATGATCCGAAACACAAATTAAATCAATACAGAACTTCATCAGACGGGAAAAGTGGTGGGTTTTAGACTGGACAAGTCAATCACCAGTCAGTTACCAGCCAATCATCAGTCCTGAGAAGCACTTCACCTCTTTAATAAGAGACTGATTGTAGAAATTCACTCGAAACACACAACCACCGAAAGGAGCTTCTCTACAGGTCTGAAAAAAGATTTACTCTAAAGACTCTCTGTTCCAATTTTTTGCTTCCTTTTTATATTCCATCCCACCAAATGATCCAATCGTTTAGCACAACATATACAACAATATACAAAATATATATATTCAAAAACTCATCCAAAAGTTTTTAGACACCTGATCATAAGATTGGTATGTACTTCTTTTTGAACATCCCACATTGCATCCTCAATTTGCTCTCATAATAACCTTCACTTTTCTGAGATGTTCCACTAGATTTTGTGGAGATTTGTAAAGATTTCAGCCACTAGGGTGTTAGTAAAGTCAGGTACTGATGTAGGTGAGGTGCAAAGACTTGCAATACAGTGAGTGTGAAAAAATTCATCCCACTGGGGTTCTATAGGAGTTGGAGGTCTATAGCAGGAAATCTTCTACTCTAACCCATGGAAAGCAGATCTACATGGAGCTGGAATTCTGCACAGGTGTATTGTTGTGCTTAAACAGGTTTGGGGTACTGGTTCAAGTGATGGGAAAATTTCATGCATTCAAAGACATTCTGTACAATTATGTGCCTCCAAACTACGGGCAGAAAAGTGATGTTTCCCAATACTTTCGTCCACTAAGTGTATGCATATATAAGAATTACATTTATTTGTAAGACTAAATAAATAAAAGATAATCAAAAAAAACTTTTGAATACTCTTATAAAACACCTCACACTCACACACACAGAAAATGAAATTTGTGATCCTGAATTCTTTCTCCAGGCTTCGATGGAAGGTTTCAGAAGGAGTCATATGAATTATTTTGTTAGGAAATGATTTTATTTTTATTTTCTAATTGGCTGATATATAAATGGGTCATGTGAAATACATCAAGGAGAACAAAATATTAAAAATATTGCATAACATCACAGAACGTGTTTAGACATAAACACTGTAGTCCTGCATTCAGATTGTAATTACAGTGCAATTAAAATGTACAGTGGGGATTATAATCTCAAGATAAATGCTCTGTTCATGTGTGTGTGTGTGTGTGTGTGTGTGTGTGTGTGTGTGTGTGTGTGTGTGTGTGTGTGTGTGTGTGTGTGTGTGTGTGTGTGTGTAGTCACTGGAATAGACTGTGTGAGTTGTGGGTGTGTACAGGTTGTGATACCTGAACAGTGTGACTTTGCAGCCCTGACACCCAGAGAGAAAGAAGCAGATGAATAGAGAAGGCCACGTTTAATTTAACTCTCTCTCTCTCTCTCTCTCTCTCTCTCTCTCTCTCTCTCTCTCTCTCTCTCTCATACAAACACTTTTCTCCTCCATCCTCATTCCCTCCATCTCCAGCAACTCTTTTGTCCTTGCTCAGTATGAGAGCAGGCTGATATTTACAGCGTTTCAGGGGAAGTGCTGCAACAAAGGACTGTAACACGATAAGGGACCGAGATCAGCTGGAGCCTGCTATGGCATTTCACACACACACACACACACACACACACACACACACACACACACACACACACACACACACACAATGACCAAGCCATTTGCAGAAAAATGCTCTATAAAGAGAGAAAGGTCAGAATTTCTTATCTTCTGTAAGAGCATGTGGTCAGATTAGCAACGCTAGCAGGTGTACAAATGCGCTAGTACACTAAACTACTAGATCTGAGTTTATAGCCCTTAGTAGCAATTTAGCTTATCTGGAATATCCGAATGATTGAGAAGCTACTAAAGTGTATATGTATATACACATTTTGGCAAACATTTTTTTAGATCTTGATAAGGGACAATACTATAGAAATGTCACTTGGATATATTTTAGTCAATGTGCAGCTTGTAAAGCAGTACAGATTTACTGATCTCTTAAAATTACTCAAGATATAGCCATGTCTAAATAACTGGCAACAAAACTGAGTACACCCTCAGTGAACCTGTAAAAACTGTTTTCAAAGTGTCATTATTTAGTGTGCACACAATCGTTATCAGGCACTGCCTTAATCCTCCTGGGTATGGAATTTACCACAGAGCTGCAGAGGTTGTTGCTGGGATCCTCTTCCACCCCTCTATAATGACCTCATAGAGCTGCTGGATGTTAGACAAATGGAACTTTCCACCTTCCACTTAAGGCCCACAGGTGATCAGTAGAGTTCAGGTCTGGAGATATACTTGGCCACTTCATCACCTTCACCTTCAGCTTCCTCAGGAAGGCAGTTATCATCTTGGCAGTGTGTTGATGTTGGAATCCATGTTTCCCTCAATGAACTGCAGCTTCACAGTACCAGCAGCACTCATGCAGCCCCAGACCATAATGCAACCACCTCCATGCCAAGACACAATTTATTTGGTTCTCCTCAACAAGGCGTTCCCACACATGCTGGACATCATTTGACCAAACACCATCTAAGCCAAACAAACAAACAGACCACAGGACATGGTTCCAGTAATTCATGCTCTTGGACAGGTCGTCTTCAGCAAACTGTTTTCTGGCTTTCTTGTGAGCAGTTTCAGAAGAGGCTCCTTCTGAGAAGACGGCCTGCAAACCGACTTGTTGCGGTGTGCGGTCTGAGCATTGACGAGTGAACCTTCCACTTCTGCAACTTCTATAGAAATGCTGCAGCACGCATGCATCTAATTTTTGAAGCAGCTTCTGCAGCTGACGCACAGCACGTTTTAGATGAATCCTTGTGAGGTCTGTTCCGAGTGGAACCCGTCTCAGAGGAAAACCTCTGTATTACCCTGACCACTGTACTGTAAGTCAGTTTCAGGGTGATACTAATCTTCTTATCACCTCTGCCTCTTTGTGTAGAGCAACAATCCTCAGAGACTCTTTACCATGAGGTGCATGTTAAACATCTAGTGGTCAGTATGAGAGAATTGTATTTAAAGCACCAAATTTCAACTGCTAATACAAGATACACAAATATGTATGGTTCTGACAAGCAGACAAAAACATGAACATGATGAATAGGACGTGTGGCTTTGCATGTTTGCACCACATATAGCTGTTATCAGTGAGGGCGTACTCACTTTTGTTGCCAGTTATTAAGACAATAATGGCAGAAAATCTGTACTGCTGTATAAGGCAAACATTGACTCCTCTAAAATATATCCAAGTTTTATTTCTATTTTATTGTCCTTCCAGAAGCTCAAATAAAATGGTTGCTGAAAGGTAAAGGGTGCACTTACTTTTGATAGATACTGTATATATATATATATATATATATATATATATATATATATATATATATATATATATATATATATATATATATATATACAGTGAGGAAAATAAGTATTTAAACACGCTGCTATTTTGCAAGTTCTCCCACTTAGAAATCATGGAGGGGTCTGAAATTGTCATCGTAGGTGCATGTCCACTGTGAGAGACATAATCTAAAAAAAAAATCCAGAAATCACAATGTATGATTTTTTTTACTATTTATTTGTATGATACAGCTGCAAATAAGTATTTGAACACCTGAGAAAGTCAATGTTAATATTTGGTACAGGAGCCTTTGTTTGCAATTACAGAGGTCAAACGTTTCCTGTAGTTTTTCACCAGGTTTGCACACACTGCAGAAGGGATTTTGGCCCACTCCTCCACACAGATCTTCTCTAGATCAGTCAGGTGTCTGGCCTGTCGCTGAGAAACACAGAGTTTGAGCTCCCTCCAAAGATTCTCTATTGGGTTTAGGTCTGGAGACTGGCTAGGCCACGCCAGAACCTTGATATGCTTCTTACAGAGCCACTCCTTGGTTATCCTGGCTGTGTGCTTCGGGTCATTGTCATGTTGGAAGACCCAGCCTAGACCCATCTTCAATGCTCTAACTGAGGAAAGGAGGTTGTTCCCCAAAATTTTGCAATACATGGCCCCGGTCATCCTCTCCTTAATACAGTGCAGTCGCCCTGTCCCATGTGCAGAAAAACACCCCCAAAGCATGATGCTACCACCCCCATTCTTCACAGTAGGGATGGTGTTTCTTGGGATGGTACTCATCATTCTTCTTCCTCCAAACACGTTTAGTGGAATTATGACCCAAAAGTTCTATTTTGGTCTCATCTGACCACATGACTTTCTCCCATGACTCCTCTGGATCATCCAAATGGTCATTGGCAAACTTAAGACGTGCCTGGACATGTGCTGGTTTAAGCAGGGAAACCTTCCGTGCCATGCATGATTTCAAACCATGACGTCTTAGTGTATTACCAACAGTAACCTTGGAAACGGTGGTTCCAGCTCTTTTCAGGTCATTGACCAGCTCCTCCCGTGTAGTTCTGGGCTGATTTCTCACCTTCCTTAGGATCATTGAGACCCCACGAGGTGAGATCTTGCATGGAGCCCCAGTCCGAGGGAGATTGACAGTCATGTTTAGCTTCTTCCATTTTCTAATGATTGCTCCAACAGTGGACCTTTTTTCACCAAGCTGCTTGGCAATTTCCCCGTAGCCCTTTCCAGCCTTGTGAAGGTGTACAATTTTGTCTCTAGTGTCTTTGGACAGCTCTTTGGTCTTGGCCATGTTAGTAGTTGGATTCTTACTGATTGTATGGGGTGGACAGGTGTCTTTATGCAGCTAATGACCTCAAACAGGTGCATCTAATTTAGGATAATAAATGTAGTGGAGGTGGACATTTTAAAGGCAGACTAACAGGTTTTTGAGGGTCAGAATTCTAGCTGATAGACCGGTGTTCAAATACTTATTTGCAGCTGTATCATACAAAGAAATAGTTTAAAAATCATATATTGTGATTTCTGGATTATTTTTTTTTTAGATTATGTCTCTCACAGTGGACATGCACCTACGATGACAATTTCAGACCCCTCCATGATTTCTAAGTGGGAGAACTTGCAAAATAGCAGGGTGTTCAAATACTTATTTTCCTCACTGTATATATATATACACATTTCAACATTATACTCGGATTAGACAAGTTTAATGTCGCTTTGTTTCGCGAGTGTTTCCTACTACAGTGTGTAATTCTGCTGCCACTGAAAGAGAGACAGAAAAGGGAGGGAGAGAAAGAGGAATGAGGGAGGACGAGTGCCAGAAAGCAGGATGAGGACTGGGGAAAGAGAGATGGACAGATAAAGACGTTTGAAGGCGCAGGACAGCTGAGAGGGCGTGGGACCGTCTGCTATATTATCAGTGTTTTTTTTTTCCTTAAGCTTGAATTAGTCTCCTTTATCTGCTTGACTGCGGCTGAAACGAAGCAGCACGTGACAGTCGTGGTCCTGTGTAATGCTCACTGTACCACTAAGGACAAGCGCCATGAATACCAATGAGTAGTTCCAGTACGGCTAAACAATGAGGTGGCTGTTCATTAAATATAATTAAAAAAAAATGTAATGCTTGTAATGACCATGACAAATTGGCATGTAATCTTAACCTGATCTGCCGTCATAGACAAAGTGATACACTGTATGGCTAAAAGTTTGATGACACCTGATCAGAAGATTGCTAGGTGCTTCTTCTTGAACATTTTACATTTATTCCCCATTTGCTCTTATTCTGAAAAGATGTTCCACTACATTTTGTGGAGATTTGTGAGATTTCATTCAGACACAAGGGTGTTAAAGTCAGGTACTGATGTAAGTGAGATGAGGAGACCTGGGGTGCAGTCAGCGTTCATATTCATTCCAAAGGTGTTCAAAAGGGTTGGAGGTCTATAGCAGGAGATTTTCCAAACCATGTAAAACATCTTACCGTGCACTTCTGACCAAATTTTCGGATGTGACTTCTGCTAAGACTGCCTTCTACAAGGAAAAGCTTGAAGCCTCTGCACAAGATCCTCGTAAGCTCCACAACATCTCTTTATTACTTAACCCCCCTGCTCCACCTTCTTCATGAAGTGACTGCAAAAGTCTTTG
>NC_139576.1:3051050-3063550 GCF_946808225.1 Silurus aristotelis
CACCACCCTCACATATTTCTCTGACACACCAGACTTCCTCATACAATACCATAACTTCTTTCTCCACCCTGTCGTACACTTTCTCTAAATCCACAAATACCCAATGCAATTCCTTCTGACCTTCTCTATACTTCTACATTAACATTCTCATAGCAAATAACGCATCTGTGGTGCTCTTCCTCGGCATGAAACCATACTGCTGCTTACAGATGGTCACCTCTTCTCTCAGCCTGGCTTCCACTTCTCTTTCCCATAACTTCATGGTGTGACTGATCAACTTAATTCCCCTGTAGTTACTGCAGGTCTGCACATCTCCCTTATGCTTAAAGATCGGTACCAGCACACTCCTTCTCCATTCCTCAGGCATCCACCCACCTTCAAGAATCTTGTTAAATAATCTGATTAAAAACTCCACTGCCATCTCTTCTAAACATCTCCACGCTTCTACAGGTATGTCATCTGGTCCAACTGACTTTCCACTCTTCATCCTCTAAATGGCTGCTCTCACTTCCTCCTTACTAATCCTATCTACATCCTGCTTCACCAACTTCACATCCTCCAACCTTCTCTCTCTCTCTCTCATTTTCCTCGTTCATCAGCTGCTCAAAATACTCCCTCCATCTTCTCAACACACTCTCCTCACTAGTCAACACATTTCCATCTCCATCCTTTATTGCTCTAACTTGCAGTACATCCTTCCCAGCTCGGTCCCTCTGCCTGGCCAATCGGTATAAATCCTTTTCTCCTTTCTTCGTGTCCAACCTCTTATACAGTTCCTCATATGCCTTTTCCTTGGCTTTCGCCACATCCCTTTTAACCTGCTGCCGCATCTCCTTGTACTCCTGCCTACTTTTCTCATCACTCTGTCGATCCCACTTCTGTTTTGCCAACCTCTTTCCCCTAATGCTCTCCTGCACTTCCTCATTCCACCACCACGTCTCCTTGTCTTGCTTTCTATTTCCAGATGTCACACCAAGTACTTTTCTAGCTGCCTCCCTCATCACTCCTGCAGTAGTTGCCCAATCATCCGGCACCTCTTCACCACCACCAAGCCCCTGTCTGACCTCTTCCCTGAACCTCACACTACACTCTTCCTCCTTCAGTTTCCACCATCTTATTCTTCTTTCAAACCTTACTTTCCTCCTCTTCTTCTTCGCCTCCAAAACCATCCTACAGACCACCATCCGATGCTGTCTAGCTACACTGTCCCCCGCCAACACCTTACAGTCTCCAATCTCCTTCAGGTTGCATCTCCTACACAGAAGATAAACCACCTGTGTGCACCTTCCTCCACTCTTCTACGTCACCCTATGATCCTCCTTCTTCTTAAAATACGTGTTCACCACTGCCATTTCCATCCTTTTAGCAAAATCTACCACCATCTGCCCTTCCACATTCCTCTCCTTAAAACCATACCTACCCATCACCTCCTCATCACCTCTGTTCCCTTCACCTACATGCCCATTAAAGTCTGCCCCAATCACCAATCGTTCTTTCCTAGGTACACCATCTACCACTTCATCTAATTCACTCCAGAATCTTTCTTTCTCCTCCATCTCACAGCTTCCACCTTCACGATCATCACCCTATCAGAAACTCTCTTCACCTCCACTACACTCTTACTGTACGCTTCCTTCAGAATCACCCCTACACCATTTCTCTTCCCATCCACACCATGATAGAACAGTTTAAACACCTCCAATGTTCCTGGCCTTACTCCCTTTCCACTTGGTCTCCTGAACACACAGCACATCTACCTTTCTCCTCTCCATCATATCAGCTACCTCTCTCCCTTTACCCGTCATAGTACCAACATTTAAAGTACCAACCCGAACCTCTACTCTCCTACACTGCTCCTTTTCCTGCCGTCTCTGTAGACGCCTTCCTCCTCTCCTTCTCCTCCTTCGGCCAACAGTAGCCCAATTTCCACCGGTACCCTGTCGGCTAACGATACCTGTGGCGGTCGTTGTTAACCCGGGCCTCGACCGATCCGGTATGAAATTCTCATTTGTGATCCGCATATTTGATTTGGCACATGTTTTATGCTGGATGCCCTTCCTAACGCAACCCTCCCCATTTACCCGGGCTTGGGACCGGCACTAAGAGTACACTGGCTTGTGCCCCCCTAATGGCTGGGTTAATAATAATAATAATAATAATAATAATAATAATAATAATAATAATAATAATAATAATAAATCGCATCCAGAAGAAGCCCAGTGGGACGTATTTCACACAACTGAACTAACCTGATAAAGGAGTTTTGAGTGTGTGTGTGTGTGTGTGTGTGTGTGTGTGTGTTTATGCAGCGACAGAACCCTTATAATGATTGACGTGCAGAGACACGAGGAATTGTCGAAGCACGAGGCAAGTAAATCAAAGCACAATAAAAGCAGAGGGTGTTTATGAGCAGCCGGAGCATGTGGAAAACAGCTTTAATAAAGTCGGTGATGGATGAGGTCAGCGCCGAAGCCTGGACTAACTGCTTCTTCTGTCTTGGTCCCTCAGCAAGAAAAAAAACACAAGAGGTCTTTCTTCATGCTGTCCATCGCCGAGAGAGAGAGAGCGAAAAAAAAAAATATATATAAATATATAAATAAAGTGATTAAATGGGGAAAATGTAATGACGTCAAAGACAGCTCCCGAGGGAGAGAGATGATGGCTATCACAGGGTTGCCTACACAACACACACACACACACACACACACACACACACACACACACACACACACACACACACACACTGACACTGCAACTTATTAGAAGTAGGTCAGATGCTGTAACACCCTCTTGCTGACGATAATGCATGTACATGTTCTAGAAAAAATACCACATGCACACAAATCTTAAATCTACAGCACACACACACACACACACACACACACACACACACACACACACACACACACACACACACACACACACAACACACACACACTGCAACATTTCAGAAAAGGTCAGACACTGTAACGCCCTCTCCTCATATATATACTGTCTATATGGATCAAATCCTTCTGTCTCTTCATATAATCCCAGACAGACTCATTGATGTTGAAATCATGGCTATGTGCAGACCAAAACCATCACCTCCAGGACTCTTTGTTCTTCTCAATGCTCGAGGTAGTTCTTAATAACATTGGCTGTATGTTTGGGTTGGTTGTTCTGCTGCTGAATACATTTGGGGCCAATAAGAAGCCTCCCAGATGGTGTTGCTCAGCTTTGTTTCCATGTCGGAGATGTGACTTTTGGCCACAATGCTTCCATGAAGACCGCTTCTGGCCTTTAGACAGTAAATTGGTGTATCCAGGTACTATTGGTTTGTTGAGACATCCTCCAATGTCAAAGCGAAGTAGATATGATTCATCTTTCATCTGCTACATAAAGTTTCTCAAAGCAGCTTTACACAAATAATATGGTGATAAAAATGTTCTTTATAAGTGTAAGTTTGTCTCTGATGAACAAGCCGGTGGCGACTGTGGTGAAGGAAAGACTCCCTGAGACGGCATAAGGAAGAAACCTTGAGAGGAACCAGACTCAAGAAAGAACCTAATCCTCATCTAGGTGGCACCAAATGTCTGTTCATTAAAGTTAAGCGATGTTGAGGTGTGCAGTGATGATCAAATGCAAACTGTGGTCCTGAGTCAGTGTAGCAGACTGTTGACATTAAGTAGAGTCTAAATCCATCCTCAAAGCTCCTGTGTTACTCCGTGATTTCATCTAAATTGCATCAACTTGTGAGCAACGTCTGGACGAACTAATGTTGGCAAAACGTTTGGCACCAAATGGAATTCACATGCTCTACAAAATAGCTACGTTCCTTACTCCCAAACTGCGTCAGGTAAAGATGATTGAAAAGAACGAAAGACAAGCTGTGATCCATGCTTTCAAATTGCTATTTGATGAGTTGGGGTTTGATGAAAACAGAGGAAAACCCAATGCCACCAGAAGAAAAGTCTGCTTTTTAAGACTTCGCGGAATTGGAGGACGCTGATGATACCACGGACAGCGACGTGTCAATAGACACAAATAGCAGGGACATTTAAAGGTCAAGTTGGACGGATCAGAAGCACACACGCTTAAGGATGAGAAAAAAAATGAGGTCAAGAATTTCCAAGATTAAGTAATTTATCACGCCATGTACTCTGTTTTCCAGCTTCCAGCACATTATGGAAGAGAGCGTTCAGTATTTGCGGTCGCAAGCTCAAGCAGAGACGCAACATCTGAACTTCTCATCAGTGAATGACATGTTATTCCTGCATGGACACATTCAGGTTTTTTTGGCTAATTCGGTTTTTATTATTATTATTTAGCTAAATATAGAAAATTGGCCTGCTTTTTTATGTAAGATATTGTTTCAGTTGATGTTCTATGTTCTGTGTTCATCATTTACACAAAAAATCTAATTCGAATAAATCGAAATGTTTGTTTATTTTCTATTCCTATTCAACAAAGTGAAAAAATATTTTTTTAAAAAGAAAGCAGAGTAGAGGGAAGATTTTAATGAAAATGAAGCTGCTTAAACATTTTTACCAGCCTCTGAAAGTGCAGATCTACATAAGTTTAAGTGGAAGAGATATTTCAACCTCCACTGTTCAGAAGAAACTACGTGAGACAGGCGTTCATGGTTAAAATGCGGCAAAGAAAGCGTTACTTCAGAAGAAGAACAAGCAGAAGAGACTTGCTTACGGCAAAAACAAAAACAAAGATTGATCATTAGATTAGTGGAAAACTGTCTTTTGTTCTGATGAGTCCGAAGTTCTAACCAACGTGTCGTTTTTAGGCATAAAGAGTGCAGTTCCTAAATATGTAGTTCCCACTGTGAAGCATGGGGGAGGAGCTGTGATGGCTTTTCTGGTACACTGTTGATGATTTAGTAAAATTGAGGGCACAATTAAGAAGCATGGCCTCCACAGCATTTTGCAGAGACATCCCATCCCATCTGGTTTGCACTTAGTGGAACCAACAATTTTTGTCTCCAAGAGGACAATGACCCCAAACACACCTCTAGGCTATGTAAGGACTATTTTGTTCAAGAAGCAGAATGATGGAGTGCTGCAATAGATGACCTCCACAATCACCCAATTTATATCCAGTTGAGATGGTTTGGAATGCGTTGGAATGGAGATTAAAGAAAAAGCAACCAGCAAGCACTCGACACCGCTGGGAACTCCACAAGATTGTCAGAAAACCATTCCAGGTGACGACCTCATGAGGCTACTACCTCATTTGGCTACTTTGATGAATAGTAGCGCCAGTCATGATGTCATCAATGTGGAGGCGGGATCAAGGCAGGCTAGGGGCAGGCTGGAGACTATAAATGGGAATGGGATCTGCTTACATGACAACATACAACAAATACAACAGAATACAGACACAGAATTATAAAGGTTGTAACAGTACACACATCCTTCACTCCAGTAGAAGTACAGATACAGATGTTTAAAAGTTCTGACTGAACTTTTTCACTCAGGTTACAGTAAAGAAGTTTGGGCTCTGACATGTTCTTCAATAAAAAGTCATCATATTAATACCTGTTTTAGTGTCACGCTGGTAACTGAACCTCACATCATATTAATATATAAATACATAAGAATATTGTTCTCTAATGAATGTATCCAGGCTGAAGATCCACCATATAGAACATGATGATCAGGTGATCAGGAACATCTCTGTTCTCATGTTTAACATCGCTGACTCCCTCTGTTTCATCCACATTAACCCCAGACTTCTTTCTCATTGTGAGCTTCATAAACTAGTCTGCGTCTGTGGTGTGTGAGAGACAGGAAATGATACACCAGTGGTAGATCGAAAAAGCCGCACAACGACAAGAAACACGTCGATGAGCTGAAAGCGGTGCACAAAAAAAAAAAAATATTGATCGTGTCACCAAGTAGAATAAAACCAAAGTAACGAGTCTGTTTTGAAAAAGTTGAAAGTACAGACATTTGTGTCCAATAAATTCATATATGAAAGTAAAAAGTTGTCTAAATAATAAATAAATACTAAAGAAAAATCTACTTAAGTACTTTATTCATAACCCCAATCTTATCGTCCCTACATTGGCTTCCTGTTAAGTTTCGAATCGACTACAAACTATTACTTCTCACTTATAAAGCACTAAATGGTTTGGCTCCCATGTATCTCTTCAGTCTTTTAACACGCTACAATCCGTCACGCTCCCTGAGATCTCAAAACTCTGGGCTTCTAGTAGTTCCTAGAATAGCAAAGTCCACTAAAGGCGGTAGAGCATTTTTACATTTAGCTCCTAAACTCTGGAATAGTCTTCCTGACAGTGTTCGGGGCTCAGACACACTCTCCCAGTTTAAGTGTAGATTAAAAACATATCTTTTTAGCAAAGCCTACACAAACACACATCACATATCATAACCTTGTGCTCCAGAACATCTGATCACATGCACATTATCAACTTGTGCTGTTAATATCATGAACAGCAGCTACGCTAATTCCTCTCCACTGCTTCTCTTTCTCTCCCCATCCCGAGACACCCTGAGGTTTGGCCAGCTCCAGTCACCTCCCACCTCGTGATGATTACGGACCTTTGAAGAAGTAGATGCCGAACTCGCAAACATCCCAAACCATCTAGAGACGTACCAGTGCTATTTGGATCCCGCTACATGTGTGGAGTTTGACATTGGACCTCCTGGAGTGTTTAAAGGCTCTGGCATGGAGAAGCTGATGCTGGATCTGTGATGATCACAAATGCTGAGCTTATAAAACTAGGAGCTACTAACCATATAGACTGTATAAGACTGCATAAAGAACATCACTTATAAACTTATACTCCAGTTCTCATGTTAGTTCTCACTCTCCAGTGTTCTGTATTGTTGAAAGATTTATGATCAAACTCTTGATGTCACCCAAATGAGGGTGAGGTTCCCCTTTTGAGTCTGGTTCCTCTCAAGGTTTCTTCCTCATAACATCTAAGGGAGTTTTTCCTTGCCACAGTCACCACGGTGCTCATCAGGGACAAATTCACACCATTCACCTTAAATATTGATTTGTGTAAAGCTGCTTTGAGACAGTGTCTGTTGTGAAAAGTGCTATACAAATAAACTTGACTTGACTTGACTTGACTTGACTTATTACTTCCCAACAGGAAAATAATAATTGATGTGAAAGTTTTCCAATAACAGCATGTCCTGGAGTGCTTTCTTTTCTACAGCAATTTTAATACAACTTATTTATTAAAGGCTAGTCTCAAATGTATTATCCCTTTACAGTTATATTTGCTGTGTCTATCTCCAAACACTTCCTGTACTCATTTAGCAGCTATAAACACTCTGACCAGCTTCTTTTCTAAGAAAAAAATATAATCGTTGCCAAGTTACTGAAAAACATACAGAAAAAAAGCGCTCTCTGGATCTTTGTCCTTGTGACATTTACGGGTTGAAAAAAAAAAAAACGATGGCTTTACCTCTGACCCTGAAAACTTTCACCCACAGACTATCAACACTGACAAACCCTGCACAAAGTTCTGGCAGCTTCTTCTCCAGTGTGTAGAACCACTGTCTTAGTTTGTATGTAAATATATGATATTCTGGATTTTTTTCGTGGTTGTGAATGTTGGTTTGTTTGTTGTTGCTTGTCGTATTGTTGTGTTTTTATGGACTGTGTGTGTCCTCAAATAAATTAAATATCAGTCGCACTGCTCTGCCAAGTGACTAAACTATGGCACTTATCTATAGCAATGCTATGAAACATTTACATATCCCCCTCCACATACATTATATGGCCAAAAGATTGTGAACATAAGATTGCGATGCGCTTTTTTTAAACATCCTATTTCACATTAAATCTCCATTTGAAGTCCATTCTTCTGGGAAGATGTCCCACTAGATTTCTGTAGATTCTTGTGCTCATTCAGCCACAAAGGCGTTATTAAACTCAGGTACTGATGAAGATGAGGTGAAGACGCTTGGGGTGTTCATTCAGGTTAAGATCACAGGTCTATAGCAGGAGCTCTTCCATGTGCACTCATGTAAAGCAGATCCTTATGAAGCTGGATTTGTGTATTGTCATGCTGGAACAGTCTTGAGTCTCCTTGTTCAAGTGAAGGGGAAAATGTCATACTACAACATCCAAAGACACACTGCACAATTGTGTGCCTTCAACTTTGAGGGAACAGTTTGGGAACCACATATGGGCACATATAAAGTTCTGGCGTCGCCGTGCGAGCATGTTTAATAAAGCAAGTCTTTGACAAGCAAATCTATTTATACTCCACCACTTATCATTTGAGCTCTTGCTATTTTCATTCTCAGATTTGTTCTAAATGAAATAGAATTGAAAACATTTTGTTCTCAAAGTTGATGTTTAAAGCAGGAGAAATGGGCGAGCATTAGGATTTGAGCGAGTTTAACAAATTGTGACGGCTAGACGTCTGGGTCAGAGCATCTCCAAAACTGCAGCTCTTGTAAATGTTCCTGGTCTGCAGTGGTCAGAATCTATCAAAAGTGCTCCAAGGAAGGAACAGTAGTGAACCGGCGACAGGGTCATGGGCGGCCAAAGATCATCAATGCACGTGAGGAACGAAGGCTGGTCCGTGTGGTCCGATCCAACAGATGAGCTCCTGTAGCTCAAACTGCTGAAGAAGTTCATGCTGTTGATACTCCACAGGTCAGGACTGTTTTAGCAGCAAAAGAGGGACCAACACAATAAGGCAGGAGGTCATAATGTTACGTCTGTTCGGTATACTATTTCTAACGTACGTGCCTCTATGTCGTTTTTGATACTAAACCCTGTTCATTTTTTTTATTTGATAAAGAAAACATTGCAGTGATTTTTAAACCGGACAAATGTCTTTCTAGTGTGTGTAAAAATGACTTGCACCTGTCATTTTAAAACTGATGGAGACCTTGCATCGTATCGTACTTCTGCACTTTTGAGATGACTCTGATCAACAGTAAGTATTTATGAAGGATCACGTGCCACTTGATGTGAAAATCTCTTTTAGACAGTGATGACATCATCCACATCATCTCTGACCTCGTCTGTGACCTCCCATTAAACGCCCATTTCAGACGGATCTTATGGACAGGGCTGTACGGGGGATGCATTAATGCGGAGATGATTGACAGGTCGATGTCTAGGCCTGACTGTCGGACAAAGCCCAGAGTTATATTACAGGTAGGAATCATAATTACATCCCTTCCTGAGACGGATCAATCCCTGCTGCAGGACGCTGAAAGACGAGTCTGGGGTTTTTTTGACCGTGCAAGGGCGGAGGAGAAGGACGACCATGACGGTGAAATTCAACCTGCTCTTCCGGATGTTTCTCCACAAAAGGATCTTGTGGTTCAGATCCTGGATGATGACAGCATGACCTAAGGTCAGGTGATGTGATGTAATGAGGTAAGGAGATATGAGGAAAGGGTAAGCAGGTTTTGCAGTATAATGGAGTAAATGAATCTGAGCTATGTGCTGGGGCAGGTGTTACAGCTGTCTGCCATTGTCTGAACAAACCAGACTTGTTCTCATTGATTCCACAGCCCTGGTTTCCTTATTGTATGTCTTTGAATATTGACTTGACCAAATAGGAGCTCATTTAATTACTAAGTTCTGATCCTGCGTTTATATCCACTCAGCATTTTCCTACAGTCACATCCACAGTAATCTCAACCTTCAACACTTCACCCACATCAAACATCCGATCTATCAGATATCTAATTCCTCAGGTAGCAAAGAACCACCTTCCTGCACATCCCTCTACATTACCTTCACACGATTCCTAAACCAACAATAACTCACAAGATCATTTTAGCACCTGCAACACATTCTTTGTTAATGATCACACCTAATGTGACTAATAATATGACACCTCCCTTATGTCACGTTTGTAAGCCACGGTCGCCATGATTTGTGCTTCAAGTTACACTTAATCCTTTACATTCCTTAGTTGGTATGTGATTTGTTGTCTCTATTCCTATTTGTTTGTACTGCAAATGTTAAATGCTAATGCTAAAATGTTCTCGTTAAATGACAGCATGAGATGTACAAATGATATGCAGCAGAGTTTTTTAAACTGCATGAATGACCAGAAGGAGCAGATCCGGGGGGACCAGAGGCAGGTGGACTGGTTGGCTGACTCGAGTCAGTCCTAGATCAGCTCTTTGTGAGCCCTAAAACCCACGCCTCCTCTGAAACGTGTTTGGGGAAGAGTGTCCTGTCTTGGCCAGCGCTGTCTCCCACCAGACCCCCACTTTGGGAGTCATGCTGCCTTCCCAGTCTGCTGAGGACATCACTCTGCTTCACTGTTCTGCTGAAGACATCACTCTGCATTTCTCCTCTACTGAGGACATCACTCATCTTCCTGCTCTGCTGAGGACATCACTCTGCATTTCTCCTCTACTGAGGACATCACTCATCTTCCTGCTCTGCTGAAGACATCACTCTGCATTTCTCCTCTACTGAGGACATCACTCATCTTCCTGCTCTGCTGAGGACATCACTCTGCCTTTCAGCTCTGCTGAGGACATCACTCTTTCGTCCTGCTCTGCGGAAGACATCACTCGCATTTCTCCTCTACTTAGGACATCAGTTTTCCTTTGTGTTCTGCTGAGGACATAACTCTGCATTTCTTCTTTACTGAGGACATCACTTTTCCTTCCTGCTTTGCTGAGTACGTCATTCTTCTCTCCTGCTCTGCTGACCCCCGTCTAGTAATAATAGCTACTGAAGTTTTACATCCAAATAAAAGGCCACGCCCACAAATGACCACAGTCCTATGAACTTAGGGATTAATGAAATATTCTATCTATCTATCTATCTATCTATCTATCTATCTATCTATCTATCTATCTATCTATCTATCTATCTATCTATCTATCTATCTATCTATCTAATCAAGTTGATGATAATCACCTGTATTGATTTGGTGTATAAATACAACCGAAGAGCAAATTTGCAGTGTTTCCACCATATTAAAAACAAAAAAACATATATTTTTTTTCTAAATCCTGACTTGCTGTAACGTCATTTTATTAATTGAAATGAATTTATTCAGTGCATGATGTGTTGTATAGAGTTGATTTTATAACAGTATTGATCTAAAATAAGCAACTTTTGCTCTTTACTCACTTACATTTCAAGTATTCAAGTATTCAATAGATACTTAGGTACTTTTTAGGTACTTTTTAGGTACTTTTTACTCCACTATATTCGATTGACAACGTTACCAAGTACTTTTTGCGCCTCTGTTGATGATGTCATTAACATTCCCCTGCACACATCTGCTGCCTGTGATTGACTTTTTAGAACCGCTGGCCTTATTTTCAGTCCAAAAGAGAATGAGACTGAGAGGTGCATCAAATTACAGTCAGCTCTGAATATTTGGTGTTTCTTTATATATTATTGTTTATTTTTATTGAATTTCACATCAACGCCTTGGGTGGTTCCATGAAATTCCGGAGTAAGAACGGGAGCTTTGAGGATGGATTGGACTGTAGTTAATGTCAACAGTCTGCTACATTGACTCAGGACTACATTTCACTTCTGATCATCATCACTGCACCTCACAACATCGTATATCTGCTATCAATGGACATTCGGTGTAACCCAGATGAGGATGGGTTCCCTCTCGAGTCTGGTTCCGCTCAAGGTTTCTTCCTTATGCTGTCTTGGGGATTTTTCCTTCACCACAGTCGCCACCGGCTCGTTCATCAGGGACAAACTTACTTATAAAGAACATGTTCACTTTTTATCACCACACTATCTGTGTAAAGTTGCTTTGAAAAATTTTCATTTTTAAAAGCGCTATACAAATAAAAATTTATTGAAATTTAATTTAATTTGTCTCATGGTTCCACTAATTTATTAAACTACCATTTTATGACCCTTATCCCTCTGTGCTCCAGTGGTGTATCATAACTGACCCTGCTCTTTGACCCAAGCTTCCTAACACTGCGAGGATATGCGAACAATATCCTCAAAACATCGCTTTACTGCTTTGCCTTTATTTTTTTGACCCACTTGTTTGATCTTGGTTTCATTCTGGCATGTTGAAGAGGATGTTGTATTGATGTTGTTAATGCAGGAAATAAAATCTCACACTGTTCTGGGCTTTTCACTAACGTGTGTCATGGTGTAGAGTGTGATTTTTTTATTTATAGTGGAGCGAGTTTTGCATTAAAGGATCTATAATTTTACTCGAGTAGGTTTTTCAGCTACTGTTTACACCAATGCCTGAGAGTGGACATGGTATCTAAGAAACTGCCAGAAATCCTTATTTTTATAAGAATGTACAATTCGTCTGCATGGGAGCCGGAGAGGTTCTTGCACACGTCCCTCTGTGTAGTGATGCAGTTTGGCGTCATTCCCCTGGGTCCTGTCTTCGGAAGAAGTGGCCTTGTGCTTTAAGAGGCTTTTCCATGTAAACAAAGCTGTGAGAGTCAGGGATAAGTGACGAAGGGCATTGTAGCCCATCTGCTTAATTAATCGTATTAGCGGTGTCCTCCTTTCGTCCACTCATCCCTCCCTTCCCT
>NC_139576.1:3066050-3086050 GCF_946808225.1 Silurus aristotelis
CACCTCAGTTTCTGTGTAAAGACTCGAATGTGACTCTCAGCACACTGATCTATTAATAGAATGATATTAATGACTCAAACACTGATTGATTTCTATTACAATGATCATGAACCCAAAACCTTCTTTTCATCTACTTCAATAAAAATCACGTAAACGAGGTCACGTGTGTTGTGGCGAGTTCGAGTCTGGAGTTTCTTCATCATTTATTCCTCTCTAAATGTTCTGCTTGATGTTGAACTGATGCTGAACTGTATGTTGTTGATTAGTAGAGGCACCAAGTGCTGATCAGAACACGTGTAAAACAGAGCGTGCACTCGATCCTGATTGGTGACTCGCTGCGTGTTTCACCAGTTACATTTTTATCCGCATAAATAGAAAGGAACGACTGATTTGACAAAATGTTTGTGAATAAGAGGCGAGATATTTGACATTGAAATGTAGTAAATTTACAGTAAAAGTCTCCCAAATGAAAGTACTTTAGTAAAGTACAGATATGCTAATGCCTGGATTCAGCATAGAAAGAATTGTCAAACCATTCTAGGAGAGCCTGCTTCACTTCATCAGTGCTGAAATGCTGACATTGTCAATTATCCAGGGTCAGGCTTTCCACACACTAAATGTTCACTGGAACATTTTGGGCTGTGGGATGGGAACCACCACAAACAGGAAAGTCACTTACAGCCATCTTTGAAATGTTTTCAGCATTTAAATGTTGTACTGCGACTGAGGGTCTCATAACCAAACTGTGCTTGAGATAAGATAATGTCAGGGCGCCACCGGCTACACCTCTCCTCTGCGCACCCCCGCCTGCACGGAGCGCTTCTCCATAATACAAACTACCAACACCTGAGCCCCAGGGCTTCGTCCGTTATTGCAAGTTATGCAAGGAGAACTTTCGGACTCTTTTGGATCGTGTGGGCCTCGCCTCTTCCAGGCGTAACACGGATATTTCCTCAGCGCTTCGGTATCGCATTCAGACTATGCAGACCTTGCTCCTTTCAGGCGTACCACGGATATACCTGCGCATTTCACGCTCACTCATGGCTATTGTTGTGTTTCCTTATTAAAACTCGCTAAACCTACTACTGCTTCCGCCTCCGTTTCTCATGGCCTGAAAGATATACCTTTATTTATCATGTTACATCAGCAAGAAAAGAAATGCGCAGATACGGTATATAAAGTAGAGACATAGTTATAAACAAATTGCACATAGTATTATTGCACAGTTCAAAATGGTATTATTATACACAACATGAAATCATTATACTGGTTCACTGGGAGCAGCTCTGATTGTACAGTCAAATAGCAGCAGGGAGAAAAGACCTTCTTTACCGCTACTTCAAACACTTAGGATGTAACTGCTAAAGGAGAAGAAGGACTTACTGAAGGAGCTGCTCAGAGAGGAAACTGTTTCATACAGGGGGTGAGAGTCGTTCTCCAGCAATGATGATAGTTTAGCTACCATCCTTTTTTCTCCCACCTCCTGTACAGTGTACAGGGGGAATCCTCAGGACTGAGCTGGCCTTCCTGATCAGAAGCAGACCACACCGTAGACGATTGATTACCCTGATTGTACACTGGTAATAATGAAGTTTGTTTTTGCCTAAGTAAATCCACCACCAGTTCATTTGGTTTTCCCCGCGTTTATCTGAAGGCAGCTCCATTGGCACCAGTCCAAGTTCTGGATCAGTCCTCCGTATTCCCTGTCATCATCATCCGTGATCAGGCCGACGAAGGCAGAGTCCTCAGAGAACTTGTTCAGTTGACAGGTTGCTGAGCTGAACACAAAGTATGCAGTGTAGATGGTAAACAGGAACGGGGCCAGAAACGTTCCCTGTGGGGCTCCGGTGTTGCAGACAATCATGTCAGACTCACAGTCACAAGTCCTCACATACTGTGGTCGGTCTGTGAGGTAATCCAATTTCCAGGTATATAGATGATGGTCCACTCCAATTTACACCATCTTATTCTTTAGGAGCGTGGGTTGGAGGTTTTAAAAGCACTAGAGAAGTAAAAAAAACACGACTCTCATTGTGCTCTCAGCCTTTTCCAGGTGTGAAAGATGAAATCGTCTTCCACTCCAGTGCCTGGCTGGTAGGCAAACTGAAGTGACTCTATTGCTGGGCTCACCAGGGGCTTGAAGTTTTCTGTAGATATCCAGAGGTTTTACTCCTTTGTTCACAAGAAACTTCAATACCACATGCTGTTCCATGCAATAACATTGTTGTCTGCCATCTTGATTAATGCACATGTCTCTGTACCGGTCCACGATAGTTACTTACTACCATGTGTATTAACACCACACTAGCATCTTTTTGTTAACCTGTAACATTAAAAGTCTTGGTTTGACTTGAACGCCACTCATACAATTGAAATGCAATTCAAAATCGTGATCTATTATCTGGTAAAAGATGAGAAATAAAGTCAGTTAGAAAATCTTGCACATACTATAATTGGCAAGACTTTGCAATGAGTCAATTTATACAAATTGCATTTACATTATTTAGCGCATGATCTTAACCAAAGCAACTTTTAATTATCTCATGTACACAGCTAAGGGTTAAGGGCCTTGCTCAAGGAACCAACAGTGGCAGATTAGTGGTACTAGGATTTGAACTCACAACCTCCTGAACAGAAGGCTAACGTCTTAACCATTGAGCTACCACCTCCAATTTGATAAAACAATCAAAACATTACATCTATGATGTATCTATTTGTCTGGTAAATTATCCACTGAGTTGCTGTACAGCAGATCCAGACACAAATCAATATACTACTGACCAATTAACGAAGCACAAACTCCCTTTTGAAACACAGAGACACCCAGGTGCTCATTCAGCTACAAGAGCGTTACAAAGGACAGGTAGTGATGTAGGTAAGGAGTCCTAGTTTGCAGTCAGGGTTCACATTCATCCCGGAGGTGTTAAATAGGGTTGGTTTGCTATAGCAGGAGATCTTCCACTCCCCTGTACTAACCCATGTAAAGCAGATTTTAATTGACCTGCTTTGTGCACAGGGACATTGTCATGCTGAAACAGGTTTTGGGTCTCCTAGCTCAAGTGAAGAGAACATTTCATGCTACTGCATCCAAAGACACCCGATACAATTGTGTGCCTTCAGCTTTGGGAAAGAACCACATATACCTGGAAAAGTCAGGTTCCCAATACTGTAGCTTGCAGCAGGAGCTAGCTTTCACATTGTGCCAGCATTGAGCGAGTGGAGGGTGGAGCCCGGCGAAAGCCCTGCAGCTGATGAGACTCATCAGTGCGCTTTGTTTCAGTCCGGCGAGGCCAATAAAGAGGAGAGAGACACCAGCCTCGGGGAGAGAGTGCAACCAAGCAGAGATGAGTGGAAGGGCCGCCGATCCACGAGTGAGACAGGCGGACACCGGAGGAGGGCGGGCCAATCCGCGAGCAGCCACTGGCAGGAGCAAAAAGGAAAAGCCGTCCCAAACCCGAAGAGTGTGGGTGAGCCCTGGTGCTTTCCTTTTCAGTACTCACACCGGGGCTCACCCACACTCAACCAAATGAAAGTAAATAAAGAAAGCTCTGCTTGGTGAACTTTTCCTGTTTTTCTTTCTTCCAGCACGGAGCCAATGAGATTTGTTACAATGGTGCCAAAACCCCATGCTGGAAGAAAGGTATGACGCCGGAATGCCGCAGAGGGAGCGGGACCAGGCAAAGGAGGTGTTGCAAGAGTGCTGCAGCCGCCACCTGTGTACTGTTCGGGGAGATGGGTTTGGCAGCGAAAACGGGCACTCCATCGTCTGCCACGGCTCATCAGGGTAGTCCAGATGGCGGTGTACCCAGGGACAGTCAGCTTCTCTCCCTCTCTCTCATTCCCCCACTACTTCTAAACCGACTTGCAGATCAGCCTGCTTTCTCTCTTTAGTGCCCACCCAAGTTTCCTTGCGGACCTTGCCTTTTTCCGCCCAATTGCACTTGCCGCTGGCACATCTTTCTCTTATTTATTGGCGTCGCCGGACTGAACTGATTAGCCTCATCAGCTGCAGGTGTTTCTAACCGCTCGTTCCCTCCGGCTCCACCCTCCACTCGCGCACCGCTGGCACACACACCATACCGCATTTCTACAGATTTAGCATATAAGCAAGGTGATGTTTGTTGGGAAGGGTTAGTTCACTGCTTAACGCATTGGACTTTGGACCCGAAGGTCATGAGTTCAACACCCAGCACTACCATTAAGTAATTATAAGACACCCTAGATAAGTGCCATAAATGTAAATGTTTAGATGTAATCTCAGGGGGTGCAGATAGTTTCAAGCACCACGTTTTTGCAGCTTGCTTTTAAACTTATTGCAAATAAAGGACTGTCAGGCTGGTTAAGTTGATGCCCACGGTCATATTTTTAACACACATGCACACACACTGTATATCCAGATTAATTGCATTTCTATTGTGTGTGTGTGTGTGTGTGTGTCTGGCACCTCGTTTATCCAGCAGCTTGTGCTAATAACACACAGATCATCCGGAAATTCTTAATCTCATCTATTATTTCCATTTCTCATCAACGTGTATTTGTTCTCATTCAATTCCGATCTTCTAAATGAGATTATGGAGCAGAATAAATGAATCGGAGCCTATTACAGAAACACACACACAAACACACACGCAGTCCCGGCGACGGGCGCTAAAGGTGAAATCTGATTAGACTCTGAGTCATGGCCGTGTGTGAATATAGATCTGATGCCCTCTACAAATAGGCATGAATCACCTGGCTTTCATATCCATATGATTCACATGCCTACATATGATTCACACCTCTTTGGGTTCCTTCACCTTGAGACCTGTCCACACACCCCAAAAATAGCTTCTGCTAAGGCTCAACAAGAGGACCTGAAAAAAAAAACTTCTTTTTCTCTTTTCATACGCGCTTCTGTCAGCTCGAGGAACCGGAGATAAGCGCTATGCTTCACACTGGCAGGAGACAAATAGAACAGAGAGAGACAGTTTTATTTTATCACAAATACACAGCTTGTTAGGAAGCAGGGGTCAGGGCACGGGGTCAGCCAGTATACAGCACCCCTGAAGCCTAGAGGGTTAAGGGCCTCGCTTAAGGGCCCAAAAGTGGCAGCTTGGTGGTGTTGAGGCTTGACCTTCTGATCAGTAACTCAAAGCTGAAACTGCTAAGCCAACACTAATCCAGGCACATGTATTGGTTGTAGTTTGTAGCGTGTAACTTTGGCCGCTGGTGTCATTTATGGCAACGGGTCATGGTCTTTTCAGAGGATGTTTCTTTTTCTCTGATAATAGATTTATACAACTTTAGAACGCTAACACAAATTTTAAAAACACACCAATCTGTGTGAAAATAAATTGTTTGCTTTACGTTTCATAGTCATCTTCGTGCAGTGCCTGTGGAAACACTGAGTCTTTTACACAAGAATTGGACAGTAAATAAATGGAAGAAAGTTCTGTCCAGAGAGTCCAAATGGGACATTTATGTCTTTAACAGAAGAACTTGTCTAAGATGGAGAACAGAAAAGATGTTGTTAGCAGACTGCCCTCACCCCAACAGTCACACACTGAGGTGGAAGCTTAATGTTTTATTTTTTATTTGGAGCAGAGATGGTTGGAGACTTATTCTGGAAAGTAAAAGGAACCAACATGGCTCCCATTCCATACTTCAACTGATGCCATACAAATCCATCTGGACTGCGGCTCATTTGAACCGACTTCAACGTACAAGGACATTGTAAAAGCTCTGTAAGCATTATTTGAAGATGCTAACAGTCATCTGGAGTGGTATCTATCATGGAGTGGACTGCTCAGTCAATACACCTAAATCCAATTGAAGAGAACTGGGATAAACTGCATCGTAAAGAAATCTCCAACTAGTGAAGAACATCTTTGGTGAGTTTTACAAGAGGTACAAAGTATTTCAGCTGAACGTTTGGAGAAACGAACTGTCTGGATGATGTGTAAAGCTGTTTTAAATGCTACAGGATGATTTGGAAATAATAAAGGGGAACATCTGGACATTTTATAGATTTATTTGGCCAAAGGAAATCTTCAGAGTGTTACGTTACAGAGTTTGTTGCATAGAAACAAAAGGAACATGCACATGTCTCTAAAAAACCATAAAACACTCAGTGTCTCCACCCTTTTCACAGGCATTCTTTTGGTGTGAGGGAGGTGGTAGCTTAAGGCATTGGCATTGGACTTTGGAGCTGAAGGGTGTGAGTTCAAATCCCAGCCAAACCAATGTTGCACCCTTGGGCCCCTGAACAACTTTCATAGCTGCTCAGTTGTATGAATAAAATAAATGTAATTTACTGTGGAAAAGGGTCTCTGCCTAAAGCTGTAAATGATACTTGCCATTGTGCATCAAACAGGACGGGTCTTCTCCCATTAGGGTTCCTCACAGCGGATCATCCAGCTCCATACTCCCCTGTCCTCTACATCTGCCTCTTTCAAACCAACTACCTGCATGTCTTCCTTCACCTCAATCATTAACCTCCTCCTTGGTCTTCCTCTTTTCCTTCTTCCTGGTGACTCCATCCTCAGCATCCTCCTCTGCACATGTCCAAACCATCTCAATTGCACCTCCCTGACCTTGTCTCCAAAACGTCCTACATGCACTGTCCCTTTTCTAATTTCTAATCCTGTCCATCGTCGTCACTCCCAACGAAAACCTCAACATCTTCAGCTCTGCTACCTTCAGCTCCACCTCCTGACTTTTACTAAACCATTAGTGTTGCACACGGTAAATGGGGTGGGTTGCGTTATGAAGGGCATCCAGCATAAAACGTGGCAAATCAAATATGCGGATCACGAAAGAGAATTTCATACCGGATCGGTCGAGGCCCGGGTTACCAACGACCGCCACAGGTATCGTTAGCAACAGGGTACCGGTGGAAATTGGGCTACTGTTGGCCGAAGGAATTAAAATTTGCAATTGGGAATCTGAAGAAACATGGAATTGTTTTGTGGTCATTTTTGAGCCAGTCTTGTGGATTTGCCTCTTTACCAAATCAGAACTAATTTGCTAAAAAAAAAAAAAAAAAAAGCTATGATTGTTTAAAGAACTTTTTTCAATTTTCTTTGTGGTTTTGATCTGGTTTTTCAGTTTGCCTTTTTCCTGTTCTGACCACGAACAAAGATTTATCTAGGGCTTATATCCAACTACCATTAATAAAGGACAGAATCTGAGATTTATATAGTGTTTAGATACACTCAGGCCTTCCACACACACCTTTTACATGTACAGCATTTGGCAAATGCCCTTATACAGAGCAATTTAGTTTTTATATCATTTATACCCCTGAGGGCCTTGCTCAGGGGCCCAGGAGTGGCAGCTTGGTGTGACTGGGAAGTGAACTCCAACCTACAGATCCAAAGACCAATGCCTTAACCACTAAGCTACCAGCTTCCAAACATACAATATACAAGGCCGTATCAAAAAGAGACTTATGGTGTAACTGGTGGAATTCGGACCACGTGTGCTTCCATGGACAGCAAGTTAGAACAAATTAAACCAAATCTGCCACAAAGACGTTTGACAGGACATACGCTCGACATACGGCGATACTGCAACGAGTCGTTTGAGGTGTTTTGAGCGGAGGACACTGAAGAAGTTCATGCTAATGATCGATGGGTCACAACCGTTTAGCAGCAATAAAGGGACCCACACAATATTAGGCAGGTGGTCATAATGTTATGTCTGATCAGTGTATTTCAAAATGCAGTGGTTTGATGAAACTCAGATTATATTGAAAAGACTATACATGTGTTTCGCATGAATATCGTGCATCAGACTACCACAAAGTTAGTTTGACCTTTGAGTGACTTTTATGCAACTTTTATTACTACGAAATGAATTTCTCAGCACTGCATATAAAATAAGGACAAAAAAAACGAGCCAAACAAAGCAATAAAATGGGACTATGAGCAGACATGGTATTAGCTTTAGTAAGCAGCAGAACTACAACGTGGACTTTATTATTTTGCAGTCGGAGGGGATATGGAGGCTAGTTCATCACGTGTAATTGGATCAGGCTGTGTTTGGAGCAGAGAGCCATCAGGACAGACTTCCTGCCTCTCCCACTCCTTCCCTTTCACTCCCATCAGTTCTGCTGCCTCGCTGACGCGTTTCCTCTCTGCTGATGTCGTCTGAACATGCTGCTGCCTCTCTGACTGTTTGAGTGTGTGCTGCTTTTTTTCTTTCTGAACACTGAATCCTCTGTGTAAGAGGAAAGTCAGGTGTTTGTGTGTGTGTGTGTGTGTGTGTGTGTGTGGGTACCAAAGAGCTGCACTTTCCCTGCAGTCATTAACTGAAGTCTCATTCTAAGGCATGTGCGCTGTAGAGATAAGACGAGGCGGAAAAGAGCCGTGGGAGAAAGAGTTTAAAAAACAACATGCGTTAAAAAACCAAGCATTGTCCATTCACTGTGTTTACTGAGACCTGAGAGCGGCGTGGTGATGCGCAGCCTGCTGATACCATGCGATTAACAGTGAGAGTTCACACACTCACACTGCTGAGCCGGGATGAAAGGGTGTGTGCTGTAATGTCTGAGCCGAGTGTGCGGTAATGTCTGATACGAACGCCTGGTACGTGGCCATGCCGTCTCGTATTTCCCGAACAGGGGTGCTAGCAGGTCTTTTACAAAAAAAAAAATACAGTGATACAAAATTACATTTTAAAACCAATAAACAGACTGCAAAGAGCAAGGCTAAGGCTAGACAAGGCAAGCTAGGACATGAAAGTAAAAGCTGTTCACAGTGCAAGTAGGAACACAAACTAAGCAGGTATGTGAAAGGGGAAGCACAAAATCTAAATAGGATGACTAATGACTGAAAAAATAAAAACAGGTGAAATAGACTAAATAGACTGTTCCTGTTGGCCATCACATGATTCCACCCTTCCCCCACACCCCCAAAAATTAACACAAGGTTCCTGAATCTTAGGAGGGCCAGGATTCTTGGGTGAAAAGACAACTTTGACAAGGCCAGAAGGGGAGCAAGCATGTACACTGTGTATTTGTTCATGAAAAGTGTTTAGACAATTAATTCAATACTTGGCTTCGAAAGCGAAAAAAAAGAAAAGTGATTTATACTTGTCACATGCACTTTACAACACAGCGAAATTCTTTCTTCGCATATCACAGCAACATTAGGAAGCTGAGGTCAGCCATAATACAGCATCCTTGGAGCACAGAAGGTTAAAAGGCTTTGCTCAAGGGCTCCAAGAGTGGCAGCTTGGCGATGCCAGGACTAATATCTTTGACCTTCCAGGTCCCTGACCACGGATCTCACATTTGGCCAGCTTAACAGATACAAGTCATCCTGGATACATCTCTACTAGGACAATTTATATATACAGTCTTAATGGCAGATCCCCTTAATCTCAATGGGGTTTTAACCTGGGCTTTGGTTCAGCCACTGAATACATAAATCCACTCTAGTGTTGTTTTTGGTCTATGTTCAGGGTCATAGTCAGGATAAAAAGGTTGAACTGTTGCCCCAGTTTGGGTGCATTTTGGAGGAGGTTTGCAATCATCTATCTATTAATTGTTTCTAGTCTCCTTCTTCCCACTTAGAAGCACCCCATAGCATGATGCTGCCACCACCATGCTTTACTGTAAAGATGGTAATAGGCAGGGGATGTGTTTTTTTTCCCAAAGATATTGCTTGCTTAGTTCAAATTTAATCTCATCAAACCAGAGAATCCTTTTTTTCAGATGTTTTTTATGTTGTTACAGTGTCTTCTGTTTTGTCACTCTTGATGGAGTCCACCAAAGAGCATGCTTGTTCATCCAAAAGCTTCTCCCATATCTGTACAGGACTTTTAGAGCTTTATGTCTTTCTTACCTTCCAGACCAAATTTGACATACAGCCGACTCTAGAAGGTTCAAGGTTATTCTAAGGTTACAAAACTCCTCTGCAGTCTTGAAAGCGCTCAAATCTTTAAGAAATTGTTATAGCCTTGTCTTGCCAAAATTGTATTGTGGAGAGATCCACAGTCAGTCCTTTGGAGTCTATTTTCTCTGAATATTGCAGTATAAATGGTCATGCAGGTGGTTAATTTGTAAGAGGCAGATGTAGAGGGCAAGGTATTATGGAGATGGATGAATGAAGAAGAATGCAGTATAAATTTTGGGCCCTTATAGAATCTGGTGCAGGACTTTCCAGCCTCTGTCTAGTAGATATAAATTTAGATATGAGTTTCAGAAACATTCCAAGAAAAGAAAAGCAAACAAGAGGCACCTGATGACAATCTGGAGAGCCACAGCAAAGGGTATGACATTTGTTTGGAAACGATTTCTAATATCTTTATAATTATGGGTAATAAAGTATAGAGCAATGTGTAAAATTGCTAGTCAAAATCAAACCCACAACACAATGATGTGTTCTGAACATGGAAAGGGGAATCTGAATCCCGTCCAAAAATAACTGTAATACTCAGGATCCCAAATTCTTTGGACTTCCAAAATTCTTCCAGAGATTTTTTGATTCATTTAAAAGTTTGCATCTTATTTTTATTTAGATGTTTTCAATTCTGTTTCCTCACCAATGGATTTGATCATCGGGTTTTACACAAACTTGAGCAAAGTTTGAGTGCATGCCATCATTAAAGCCAAACAGTGACTACCTAATAATGAACATGTTTGATCTGGTGAGATGTTCCACTCCAATCAATTGTTTCTGATCAAAACATTTGTGTGAAACCGGAGCAGAATACAAAGCGAGAGCATTTCCTGTATCGCTCTCGGGCATCCTTTTCGAGGAAGATGCGGCTGTTTGCACAAACTGTTCAGCCGTCCTTGCTTACAAACGTCCTGAATAAGCAAAAGCACATCCTCCCAATGATGTTTGAGTACAGACTGTATCTCTTGAGTTCTTTAACACAAGAACTGTTTTGTTCTTTGTAGCCAGAAGGATGAACAAACCCGAGACCTACCTGATCTTTTAACCCAAATAAATCCAGGATGTAACGAAAACAAACCATGCTGTGAGTACAAACTGTTAATTAACTGTGTGTAGGTGTGTGTGTGTGTGTGTGTGTTCATGTGAAGTTTCTATACAGCAGAATTGAGTTTTTGGGGTAGGCCCATGTGGTAAAATCCTTTAAAATCCACCCACTTAACCTTAAATGCTGATACACATCTCAGAATCAGATGATGTCTGCAAACACACATTGTTTCCGTCGTCCTGAATTGTTCGGTAATGTTTTTGGCTCACAATAAACATTACATGACTATACGACTGCTATGTGCTGTTTGTGAACATCCCATTCCACATTTAGTCCCGAATTGCTCTTATAATAACCTTCACATTGCTGGGGAGATGTTCCGCTAGATTTTATGGAGATTTGTGAGATTTCATTCAGGTGCTAGTAAAGTCTGCTACTGATGTAGGAGGCCTGGGTCAGTGTTCACATTCATCCCAATGGTGTTTAATAGGATTGGAGCTCAAATGCAGGAGATTTTAATCCTCAACCCAGAACCTTCAGCAGTGAAAGTAAAACTGGGCAAACCCTGAGCTACAAGAGGAATCAAGGTCAAACTTGAGGTCAAAAAGGAAACGTTTGGTGAGAAGACACCGCAGGTCGATGTCAGGAAGATCGTCTCAGTTTCAGAGCAGGACTGAACGTTCGCTTCACGAATGAACCTTTTGATTGTGCTCAGTAAGTGTGTGTGTGTGTGTGTGTAAGAGAGAGAGAGAGAGAGAGAGAGAGAGAGAGAGAGAGAGAGAGAGAGAGAGAGAGATGATGTCACTAGCCAAGAAGCCAATTCAAAAACTCAGTTGCCAATGAGTCACAGTGAGTTGATGAAAGTAGATGATGCAGACGTGTGTGTGTGTGTGTGTGTGTGTGTGTGTGTGTGTGTGGTCATGTGTGTGTGGTCATGTGTGTCCGGTTAATTTTAATTATATCCGCCTCAGTAGATATATTTCCATGCCTCTGTGGATGTGTGTGACTCAAGGAATGTGTGTAAATCATTAAAAAACAGTGTGTGTGCGTTTGTGTGTACTTGTGTCTACAGTATGCATGTGTGTGTGTATGTGTGTTAGTTTGTAGACATGCTTCAGTGAATATTTATATGTGTGTGTGTGTGTGTGTGTGTGTGTGTGTGTTGTGTTGACATGGTGATATGAGGTCAGTGTAAGGCCTGGCAGGGTTTTGTTTTGTCCACATCTTTTTGAGGAATTGCTCACGGTGTCGTGATGAGTGTGCGTGCGCACACACACACACACACACACACACACACACACACACACACACACACACACACACACACACACACAGTGACCTGGTGGTGTTTCTGCCAAGGTCATTTGTCGAATGTAAAGCCCAATTGTGTGCGTGTGTGATAGAAGAAGGATGGAAGGGAGAATAGATGGATGGATGGATGGATGGATGGATGGATGGATGGATGGCTATGTAGAGAGATAGTGATTGGAAGCTTCTCTGCTTTTAATAGTCTATTTCATAAACTCATACAGGATGAAATGCAGAGCAATGATATGAAATGTCTCACACACACACACACACACACACACACACACACACACACACACACACACACACACACACACACACACACACACACACACACAAACTCTGTGTTCGATGATGACATCAGCACTGACTTCAGTATTGACTTCAGCACTGACTTCAGGCGATGACACATATCATCAATGTCACTGTGTGCTTCTGTGTTCACACACACCAGGGCTGCAACAACTAATCTAAGAAATCGATAATAAATTTCTTTGTCAATAAATGATCGATTAGTTGGGCTGCTCAAGTTCCCGTTTGCGTGATGGTAAGAAACGCAGCCGTGTGCGAAAACACACCGGTGTGAGGGATGAAGGTGAAACAGCAGCAACAGTAACTGATCTGTTTTCAAACATGATTTACTGCGAATTTACTGCCTTTAAATGCTCGTTTTTAATGTTAGTATATTTAATGTATGCACATACAAAATTAAATCAATGATATATTCGAGATGTTTATATCTGTGTCTTAAAGTATACTTGTCAACTTGCCATCTGCAATTATCATTAAAAACAACACAAATGTTGATTTACACAATTTACACTTTGCACACTCAAATGTTTATGTATATATTTATATTAATAGTTTTTTACAGAAAGAACCGAGCGCGAGTGAATCTGTTGAAAATCCCCACGCACTCCTCGACAAGCAGCACTTTCAGTTTAACTCGATATGTGGCTTTTGCATTTTTTTTTAACTATATTTTTATACGTAAACACCCTGAATTCGGGTTCTCTAGAGTTATAATAAACACGTCACAATACTACGTCGTGTTCATTTGATCTTCAGCCTGTGTGTGTGTGTGTGTGAGGGTTTTAATGTAAAGCTCAGCAGTCAGATATACATCAGTGATGTAAATTCAATCAAACAACACAAAAACAACACTAATTATTTATTATAAAGAAGAAAAGAAAAAATCTAAAGAATGGAAGGAAGGAAGGAAGGAAGGAAGGAAAAGACAGAAGGAACGAAGGTGTACACCCTTTCATCACATACAGTATGTATTCCATAGAGCAATGTGTGTGTGTGTATGTGTATGTGTGTGTGTGTGTGTGTGTGTATGAGAGAGCATCAGGTCATCAGCGTCAGCGCTTATTCAACTCTCACTGACGCACTTAAGCACATCCGTCACACTCCTGACATTTCTAGCTTTTCACTGAAGTACTTAAAGGATCAGTACAGACTCCCTCCCATCTCTCCATCTCTCTCTCTCTCTATCTCTCTACATCTCTCTCTCTTCGTCGCTCTGTCACTGAATCCATTCAGCACCGATGCTAAACCTGCATTTATCACTCACACACACTCTCACACACACACACACACACACACACACACACACACACACACACACACACACACACACACACACACACACAGCTACGTGACTCGTGGATTAAGAATGGCAGGCAGTAGGATTGTCATATGTTTTGAGAATAAAGAAATGAGAAGACAGCAAACGGCTCGAGTCAAGAGAGAGAGAGAGAGAGAGAGAGAGAGAGAGAGAGAGAGAGAGAGAGAGAGAGAGAGAGAGAGAGAGCAGATGCAGTCTTGGTAGAAGATTGATAAGGTCACAAACTCTCAGGTATGTCATACAGCTGCTGCACCTGCATTCTATTTAAACATTAGTATGTGGAGACATGACGTGTGTCCACATTTCACCCAGTCACAGGATGGCAATTACACAGAAATGAAACACTGCAGGTGTTAATTACACACTCGGGACTGCAGTTTAGAACATTTACATGTGTCAGCAGGACACACACACACACACACACACACACACACACACACACACACACACACACACAATGACAGAGAGAGCGAGAGCGAGAGAAGTGAAATGTGTTGAGTGAGCTATTATTACGGCAACAGCGACCTCCTGAGGATAGAAAAGGAACTCTAGATCGATCGATCGATCTATCTATCTATCTATCTATCTATCTATCTATCTATCTATCTATCTATCTATCTATCTATCTATCTATCTATCTTGAAAATTATAGATTTTATTACTCTGCATTTAGATTACTGGGTATTTATTTTAGGATTATTGAGGATTTTTTTTGAGTTTATTTGTGAAATGTGGGATTATTAAAGATTTTATTTTGGGATTATTAAAGATTTAATTTGGGATTATTAGGGGTTTAATGATAGATTATAGATTATGTGGGTTACATGTATTGGGATGTATGTATAATGTGAGGGCTAATAGATTAATTTAGTGATTAAGTATTCTACTGATTATTACATCGATTAATCGGATAAGAAGTAATTTTCTTTATTAAAGAACAATACTAAATATACAAGAGAAAATAAGATGGTCGCTTAATATGAACAAGACATTTGTTTTCTTTTTAGAAAAAGTTTTAAATTTTATTGCTGAAATTTCATACAAGAATATCCGTGAAAACGAAACCCATTTACTGCCTTTAATTGCCAATATTACATTAAAATGCAATTACAAATATAGAAATAAAATATAGAAATCAGATTTGAATTAGAGAAGATAATCATAATACAAACTAAAACTAAGGCATACATCAAAATAATAGTAATAAAGAATAATTATATAAAATAAACATTGCATTTATGTTCCAACAGTCACATCAGAGTTTACAGTCTTATTGGAAGGATTTCTAAATTACCACCTTAGTGTTTTATAATATATTTGCTCATATCTTCTCTTACTATTTATTTTCTCATATTCTCTTATATTTTATTCTTATAGACTCTTTTACTTAATGCACAATTTGAGCAGCTGATCAGGTTTTTATTTCACTGCGAGTTGTATTCTGCATATGACTATGTTTGGGACAAATACAAATCTTCAATCTTTTGTAAGTGGCAAAACTTAGTGGACAGGAAGGTAACTTGAAGTGGACGGGAAGGTAACTTGAAGTGGACGGGAAGGTAACTTGAAGTGGACGGGAAGGTAACTTGAAGTGGACGGGAAGGTAACTTGAAGTGGACGGGAAGGTAACTTGAAGTGGACGGGAAGGTAACTTGAAGTGGACGGGAAGGTAACTTGAAGTGGACGGGAAGGTAACTTGAAGTGGACGGGAAGGTAACTTGGAACATGAGTATGGACCTGAAATAATCCCAAATTTTGGAAACTTTCTGACGTTTTTATTCGGCCTGAATCTTCTCTTCGCCCCCTTACTGTTTTCTACCCGTTCTTCCATTTCTTCATTCTGCAGCTTCTTCTGTGTTCACCTGTCCAGAGCGCTCCAGGGTTTACAGGTGGTGCGTCAGTAAGAATGGTACGTGGGGGAACAGTGCTCTGTGTATAATTAAATGGACTGAGTAAAAACTAAACTGAATTGTGTGTAGACGCGGAGTGGAAATCAGGATGGATGGTGATGATGTTTTGAACGACTCTCAAGTAACATCATAGATTTCCCTTAAAATTCATTAGATAAAGAATAGATATGAAAGAAATAACCTGGGTCTAGATTTTTTTTTTTTGGAATTGAATACACTTTAATAAATAAACACAAAATCCGTGTGAAATCTATTAGATAGTTTGGGGTGTGGATGGGAATCGACTCGCGAGGTCGACTCAGTTGGAAGAGTCGTTTAAAGGAATCGGTTCAGAGAGAGTGAAAACAAGACGGAGGAGCAGGAGAAGGAACAGGACAAGGTTGTGGTTCTGCATGAAGTTTTTTGGTCTGGAACACAGCTCACAGAGTTCGGATTAATCCCGGAATAATGAGACAGATACCGGAGATAAAGGGATAGAGGGATAGAGAGAGATCAGCATGCTGAACCCTGCTGCAAACGGAGAGGCTGTGCATGTGCTCTCCAGCTATGTGGCGGAATACCTGGAGATGGTGGAGGCTCTACCTTTGGACCTCCAGAGATCTGTTTCTCTAATGAGGGAAATAGACGCCAAGTATCAAGGTTGGTGCATTAACATACACTTATCTCCAGTACCATCTTCCAGGGTTTCATCCACGTGCTCCAGATTTCCGGTCAGACTATGCATACACACACACACACACACACACACACACACACACACACACACAATACACTAAAATATATAAATACATTAAAACACTAACTCTGCAATACACCAGTGTACAGATCAGACCACTTCCTGAATAGTTTACTTTCAATACTTTCATTATGAATATTTAAACTGCATTTCTATTATTGTACTTAAATCACCATTGTTTTTGTACAGTAATAATAATATTTAATTATAGGGTTCCCCCCTATTTAATCATGACTTACCTGTAAAACATTCACCTTTAACGTTATTCAAACGTAATGACACTATTAATCAAATAATTGTTATTTATATCACTAGTAAACTAGCGCTGTCTACCCGCTAGCATCTCCAGCACTAGCCTGCTAATCAGTTCAAAATGTCTTTTGCTAGCTAAATAAGTCTCTCTCTTTGTTTTTAAACACGTACTCAATCAGCTACGGAAATACAATGTAAATAAATAAACATGTACTTCTACGAACAGAACACCTTTTTCTCTTGTAAAA
Organism: Silurus aristotelis; assembly: GCF_946808225.1. Taxonomy (NCBI): domain Eukaryota; kingdom Metazoa; phylum Chordata; class Actinopteri; order Siluriformes; family Siluridae; genus Silurus; species Silurus aristotelis. The sequence continues at coordinate 3,083,064 of NC_139576.1, forward strand.
CTATTAGCTTGTGTGCTTAACTTAGGCTAAGCTAGCCCAGCCGAGCTAGCATCCTTCACCTGTATGCGTTTCTAATGACCGTTAGCCGTCGCCATGGCAACGAGTTCGAATTGCCGCGCGCAGCTCTGGAACGTTCCGTGGCTTAGTCAGGAAAGAAAGCTAACTCGGCTACCTAGCGTTAGCATTAGCACAAATAGCAGCTAGATGTTTATGCTAGCGGCTAGCAAGGTGAAATTAGCATTCGCGTGCTATCAAAGGATAAATGTTTGTATTCATAATGTATTAAGTAAATGTTTTATATCTTGTATTGGTTATTATAATTAGCTTGCTGTCAGAAACTTTTAAACAGGAATACATTCAATATGTTTTTGATAAAATATATATTTTCCTGACATTTTGTTAAAAAAATAAAGTTTCATCTCCTACATTGAGATATTGTTCATACTTCTTCTCTAAACATATAAATATTTGGAATTATTTATCATATACAATTAAATGTAGCAGATATATTTGATAGGTTTCAGATCTTCATACCAGAAGCTGAAAAAATCCACCCTGATGCCGATCTTCAGTAGCATCCATGATCCATTTCTCCTTTTTTTTTTTTTTTTCCCTTTGATTAACAATGTCCTATATTACCCACAATGCAGTTTAAGTCATCTATATTTTGACGAGTTTAATGCGGCGGCACTTTATTCTTTAAAGTCCATCTCTTACTATTTTATTCGCTTGTCGTGTCCTGATACGGCCGAATGATCCCATTTGGTCCACTTCTGTCTTCAGGATTCAAATTCATCCATTTGGTTTGTTTGCAGAGATCCTGAAGGAGCTGAATGATGTTTACGAGAAGCACAAGCAGGAACCGGATCCTGCCCAGAGACGGCGTCTCCTCCAGCACGTCCAGCGTTCCCTGATCCGCACCCAAGAGCTGGGAGACGAGAAGCTCCAAATTGCGGGCCAAATGGTTGAGCTGGTGGAGAACCGCACTCGTCAGTTCGAGTGGCAGGTGGAGCTTTTCCAGGCTTGTCAGAGTTCTCCGGAGAGCACCGTGTCTGTCGGGAGCACGACTTCGCCGGTCGTGACCGCCGTAAACGTGCCGCCGCTGGCCACGCCGCTCATGTCTCTGGGTAAAGCGGGGACGGAGAGAAAGCGTGAGGAGATGCCGGGGTCATGCGATAAGGCGAGCGGGAAGCGATCGCGGAGGCAGAAGAGCGGCTCGGAAAACCGGGACAACTCCAATTACAGTCTGGAGCACATCGAGGACACGACAAACGTCGTCACGCCGAAAGAAAAGAAGGCCAGGTTGTCCTCTACATCCTCGTCGAAGAAGAAAAAGAGATCCAAAGCCAAGGAGAGAGAAGCGTCTCCGACCGACCTTCCCATCGACCCCAACGAGCCCACGTACTGCCTGTGCGAGCAGGTTTCCTACGGAGAGATGATCTGCTGCGATAACGACAAGTGCCCCATCGAGTGGTTCCACTTCTCCTGCGTGGACCTACACCACAAGCCCAAGGGGAAGTGGTACTGCCCAAAGTGCAGAGGAGACAACGAGAAGACTATGGACAAAACCCTCGAGAGGGCTAAAAAGGAGAGAGCCTACAGTAGATAGTCTCTCTATCTCTCCCTCTCTCTCCCTCCCGCTCTCTCTCTCTGTGCCTTTTCACCAAGAGTTCAGTTCACTTTAGACTTTGGAGAAGAAGCATTAATGGAAATCACCAGCTTTGTTTTAATATTTTGTAATCCTGTAACTGTACATCACGTCTCTCATTTGTGTGAGATTTTCTGGACAAAACTTCTTTGAGTTTTTACTTCAAAAGAAACAAATCCTGTTTCCTCAATTAAAGTAAAATGTAGTTTTACTCCGTCACCTTAACGAAGCAACACAGATTTCACCAACAACTGACCCTTTTCTCCCAACGTAAAGAAGTGAGGAACTCCAAACACTTGGCTTGAACGAATTCAAGGTGTAACGTTTTGTTAGTTCCCCGCTCACAACTTGTGTGTGTGTGTGGTATTTATGGTATTTGGCTGACATCCTTATCCAGAGTGACTTACAGAGATTTGAGCAGTTAATGGTTAAGGACTCAGTAGTAGTGCATGAGTAGCAGGGATTTGAACTCTGGACTCCTACGTCTTATTCACTGAAATGTCACTTCTTCAAAGCGAGTGTGGGAACGAAATAAGCAATCATTTGGTGTTCTGTGTGTTCTACACGATCGTGTTATTGTTGAGCGTAACAAGTATTCGTTATACGTGTTGAACGTTTATTATCAGTGTTTCTAAATGACTTTTTTTTTCTTCCATAAATACGACAGACTGGAGTTGTTCAAGGTTCCTACTACATTTGATTCCAGTTCTATTCAGACATGCATGTTTCTCAGAACTCCTACCGTACACGTTACATGTTTGTGTAATTAGTATTATTTTGTATTTCACTTCACATAGTAGCCACAGTTCCAATAAAACCAGATTTATATGCAAAATGCATTCCTGCTGCTTTTTGTTTTGAAGGCTCCATTAATAAATACATTCATTCATACATACAATAATAATTCATTAGGACACAGACGAATCATACTATCAGTCTACACTACAAAAGCAAGGTTTTTTTTTTTCTTTTCCAAGAAAAAGTGATTGTTCCACTTCTCAGTGCAAAAATAGGAGTCATCAAACATGTCTTATTTATACCCTGAGAGATGGAAGGACCAGACAAACAATTTTAGATAATGGAGGGAGCAGAGGACGACTGGATCAGTGGTAGAAGAAGGAGGGAGCAGTGGAGAAAAAAACAAAATGCTTTCTTTTCCTTTTTTATTTCCATTATTTACAACTGCAGGGAAAAAAAAAAGACTGACATCCAGTGCAAAATCTGTACATATATAATCCATCATGTGTCTTATATACAAGCTTGCTGGAGCACACACACACACACACACACACACACACACACACTCTCTCTCGTGCATGCACAGAATAGTGAACACTAC
>NC_139576.1:3088550-3196050 GCF_946808225.1 Silurus aristotelis
ACACACACACACACCCACACCATGTTCACTTTCCTTTGTTAATTAACTCAACATATTTTCTACACAACAGGATGTTAAACACTCACCGTCTTCAAAAGGGGTTCCCTCAGGGCTGAGGTGGAAAAATTCAACAGAGAAAATGAGAAATTCAGAAAACTACATTCAAAATGGAAAACAAATCGTATAAAGTATTAGATATGGATTATTTTGGGCAGCGATGTGATCTGCTATTGCTTTACAGTACCATCACTACTGCCACCACCAGTATCATTACCACCACCATCGTCATTACAACCACCTCCAGTATCATCACCACTTCTACTACCACCACTACCACAATCACCATCACCAGTATCATCACCACTACTACTAGCACCACCACCACTGCCACCATCTCCACCATCGTCATTACAACCACCTACAGTATCACTACTACTACTACCACCACTATCATCACCACTGCCACCATCACCACAATCAACATCACCAGTATCATCACCACTACTACTACTACCACCACCACCTACAGTATTATCACCACTGCCACCATCACCACAATCAACATCACCACTACCACAATCACCACTACTACCACCACCATCACCAGTATCATCACCACTACTACTCATCTGTGTTTATCTGTGTAAAGCTGCTTTGACACAATGTTCATTGTTAAAAGCGCTATACAAATAAAAATGAATTGAATCGAATTGAATTACTACTACCACCACCATCACCAGTATCATTACCACCAGTATCACCACTACCACAATCACCACCTCCAGTATCATCACCACTACTACTACCACCATCACCACTACCACAATCACCACCTCCAGTATCATCACTACTACTACTACCACCATCACCACCAGTATCACCACCTGCAGTATCACCACTACCACAATCACCACCTCCTGTATCATTACCACTACTACTACCACCATCACCAGTATCACCACTACCACATTTACCACCTCCAGTATCATCACCACTACTACTACCACCACCAGTATCACCACTACCACATTTACCACCTCCAGTATCATCACCACTACTACTACCACCACCAGTATCACCACTACCACATTTACCACCTCCAGTATCATCACCACTACTACTACCATCACCACCAGTATCACCACTACCACAATCACCACCTCCAGTATCACTGTTGCACTGTTACTGCCTTTGTATTTATTTACTTTACATATGTTTACATATTATCACTATAACTTGCTGTAAATATGCCATATATTTATTTGCACTTTTGCACGACTGCTACATTTTGCACTTCTGGTAGATGCCAAACTGCATTTCGTTGCTATGTACCTGTACTATGCAATGACAATAAAGTTCTATCTATCTATCTATCTATCTATCTATCTATCTATCTATCTATCTATCTATCTATCTATCTATCTATCTATCTATCTATCATCACTACTACTACTACCACCATCACCACCAGTATCACCACCTCCAGTATCACCACTACCACAATCACCACCTCCAGTATCATCACCACTGCCGCCACCACCATCACCACCACCATCGTCATTACAACCACCTCCAGTATCACCACTACTACTACCACCATCACCTCCAGTATCATCACCACCACAATCACCACCTCCAGTATCATCACCACTACCACCACCTCCAGTATCATCACCACTACCATCACCTCCTGTATCATCACCACCACAATCACCACCTGTATCATCACCACCACAATCACCACCTGTATCATCACCACCACAATCACCACCTCCAGTATCATCACCACCACAATCACCACAATCACCACCTCCAGTATCATCACCACTACCACCACCTCCAGTATCATCACCACTACCACCACCTCCAGTATCATCACCACCACAATCACCACCTCCAGTATCATCACCACCACAATCACCACCTCCAGTATCATCACCACCACAATCACCACCTCCAGTATCATCACCACTACCACCACCTCCAGTATCATCACCACTACCACCACCTCCAGTATCATCACCACTACCACCACCTCCAGTATCATCACCACCACAATCACCACCTCCAGTATCATCACCACTACCACCACCTCCAGTATCATCACCACTACCACCACCTCCAGTATCATCACCACTACCACCACCTCCAGTATCATCACCACCACAATCACCACCTCCAGTATCATCACCACCACAATCACCAGCAACAGTATCATCACCACTAACCACCATCACCACCAACTCCATCATCACCACCACCTTCATGGAAGTTCTCTGTGATTTAAGTTCTTGCTCTCGTGTCTCGTACCCGAATATGACGGCGTTCCACACCATGATGTTGTTCTCGGATGGAGCTCCGCTCACACCAGCTGGAGGATCCTCCTGGAGCCTGAACCCCCCCCCACACACACACACACACACACACACACACACACACACACACACACACACACACTTTCCATTACAGTTACTCTCACTAACACTAAATATCTTAATTTGGGTTAAAATATTATAATATTAGATATTAAATAAAATCAAGTCTCCACATTCATGAAGTTTCAGGATCAATACTATATCAGGGTACAAGACTGTCTAGAGCACTTATTCTCCATCATCACACCACAGATCTCAGATTCATCCTATGAACATGATATACCTGCTTATAATCACTATATACCTCTTTATTTCTCATTATAAAGATCGCTCGATTTACACTTCACTTCCCAGCTCTATTGCGGCAAGTCCCGCCCTCTGCTTTAGGATAGGCTAGTACTTCATAGACGAGCTCCGGATTGGTGCTGCGTTCTGCGGCCTGACTAATCATTAGAATGAAGGCGGGATTTTGCCCGAATACGGGTAGTAGCTTATTGAATTAAAGCCGGATACCTCTCCCGGTTTCGCTTTACACAATTCTATATAAATCTTACCGTTTGAAATCCCTCATGAGTCGCCGTCTGGCAGGAGTAGACATGATTAAGGACGAAGATTCAATAAAATGAATAAATATATACGGTATGTTATAAATAACCGTGTGAGAAAACTACAGCCGCTACACGCACACCGACCGGCGAGCCCGTGTGACGTCAGAAGTCGGACTGAACCATAGCGTTTACAAAGAGGTGCTCGAGGCGACTATAGTCAAATAAATAAATAATTGTTCCTTTAATCAGATGTTAGCGATTTTATATTTATGTATAATACCGTAAATTTTGTATATGTGAGTTTTATCAACAGAAATTAGTAAAAGCTATCCCTGTTATTATATCAGTTGAGAGGCACAAACCCCTGCGCTTCAGATTGGTACAGTCTGTATGGGCGACGCCGGAGTGACGTGTACTCCAATGTGTTTTTTTCCTCTCTTTTGGTAATGCGGAAGTGCTGTGGAGGAAAAGGCCACGGGGCTCAGCTTCTGTTCCAAACAGTGATGAAGTGATGGGGAGGAGGGGAGAGGGAGAGGGAGGAGGGGGAGAGGGAGGGGGAGAGGGAGGGGGAGGGGGAGGGGGAGAGGGAGGAGGGGAGGGGAGGGGAGAGGGAGGGGGAGGAGGGGAGGGGAGAGGGAGGAAAAGGGAACAAAAAGGTAGAAAGAAAACAGAAACAGAGCGGAAAAAGAGGAACAAATGGAGATTGGTTTTTCCCCATTCATTCATCCACAGAGGGGGAGATAAAGAAAGAGACAGGGTTAGATGATAGATAGATAGATAGATAGATAGATAGATAGATAGATAGATAGATAGATAGATAGATAGATAGATAGATAGATAGATAGATAGATAGATAGATAGATAGAGACAGGGTAAGAAGAAAGAAAGAAAGAAAGATGGAAAGAAAAAAAGAAAGAAAGAAAGAGGCAGGGTAAGAAGAAAGAAAGAAAGAGACAGGGTAAGAAGAAAGAAAGAAAGAAAGAAAGAGACAGGGTAAGAAAGAAAGAAAGAAAGAAAGAAAGAAAGAAAGAAAGAAAGAAAGAAAGAAAGAAAAAGAAAGAAAGAGACAGGGTAAGAAGAAAGACAAAGAAAAAAAGAAAGAGACAGGGTAAGAAGAAAAAAAGAAAGAGACAGGGTAAGAAGAAAGAAAGAAAGAGACAGGGTAAGAAGAAAGAAAGAAAGAAAGAGACAGGGTAAGAAGAAAGACAAAGAAAAAAAGAAAGAGACAGGGTAAGAAGAAAGAAAGAGACAGGGTAAGAAGAGAGACAGGGTAAGAAGTAAGAAAGAAAGAAAGACTGTGTCTCAGAGTCTCTGTGTCTCAGGGTCTTTGTGTCTCAGAGTCTCTGTGTCTCAGGGTCTTTGTGTCTCAGAGTCTCTGTGTCTCAGAGTCTCTGTGTCTCAGGGTCTTTGTGTCTCAGGGTCTATGTGTCTCAGAGTCTCTGTGTCTCAGGGTCTCCGTGTCTGCTGATGTGAACTGCTCTCTGATAGGGACACTGTTCTACACTCCCTCAGGCCCTGCTGTCATTCATTTATTTAAAATAAAAACACACCTGGATCATTGATGTCATCCATCCGTTCCTGTCATCTGTTTGTAAGTGTGAGACATCTCGAGGTATCAGACAATGGTATTCATGCTTCCCTTCTCTCTCTCTCTCTTTCTCTCTCTCTCTTTGACCCATAAAAAAGGTACACGTTGTGAAAGGTTTGGTGGTTGTTCTCCTTAGCACCGCCGGACTTCTCGTCCTGCATGTCCTCGTCCTCAGTGTGTCCGAGCCCAGCGAGTCGTACAGCCACGTTCTCGCTCGCACCAGAGCTCCCCGGTGATCGAATGAAGAAATATTTCATTGTATTTTTCAATCAGCACTTTCTCAAAAAACACCATGATGGTGGAAAAGGAAGGAAGGAAACAAAGGAGACAAAGACGGGCAGAAAAAGGGGTGTAAAGTGTCCCACACCAGGCTGAGACATTTTAATGAGAAAACAGAGTTCATTAAATGTGACACACACACACACACACACACACACACACACATTAATGGTACCAAATATTTATCTACCATTTGAACCTCATGCTCACATACAAATCATCTATTATTATTACCTTGTGGAACAATCTGGAATTAGCCTTATATAGGAATATATATATATATATATACTGTATATGAATTAGATGACGATTAAAGCTATAAAAGCACACATTTTCCTCACACACAGACTTGTAAAAAAAGCAAAAAAAAGATACAGATGTTCTGCTAAAGAGAATTTGTCATTGAAAACCCAAGTTCTCGGTGTTTACGAATAGCCACGCCCACAAAATACAACTAAATGGGAACTTGAAGGTGAAAGAGCGCCTCCTATGGTCTCCTACACCAGTTATTGGGTGCTATTATTTTTATTGGCGTTCTGGGTTAATGAAGCTTAAAGAAGCCTCGAGTCTTTTTGTACAGCACCGATACGTTTGTACTCTTTGATCAGCTTGTCTGGTTTGTGTCGGAATTAGGCGTGTGTTTTACAATGTCTTTCTCTCAATACTCATTCGTGTGTGCGGGACTGACGTTTGTAAAAAAAAAAAAAATACAATGAAAATAAAAAGAACCCATTTTTCCCTTTTAGCAGAAGTGTTACACACACGCGCATGAGCACACGCACAGCTCCAAGGCCACTACAGGTATGCATAGGAGTTAGTGCAGCGGCAGGGTATCTGCATTGCAGCCACGGTGAAGATCTCCATCTCTTTAGGAGCCGAGGTCGAGGAGTCCTCCATCTGCAGCCCATCGTCTTGCTCCACAAAGCCAACAGGAGCAAATGGGAGGGTTATGGATCCGTTCCCACCTGTGGTGCTGCTCGCCACCGGTCCGAGCCCGGCGTGCCCGGTGTCCATCGGGTTCTCCCCGCCAGAGCCGTTCATCTCGTTCATCATCATCATCTGAAGGTCCAGATCTGCAGCCCAACACAGAGTATGGAGGTTAACAACCAGGGTAGGAAATTAGTGTAAGCAACAAGGGTAAACGACCAGAATAAACAATCAGGGTAAACAATCAGGGTAAACATCCAGAGTAAACAGCAAGGGCAAAGGTAAACACCCAGAGTGAATAAGCAGGGTAAAGAGCATCGGTAAACAACCAAAGTAAACAATAATGAAAAAGGGCAAAGAGACAAATTCTGTAAATGTAAAGTTGATGTTAATGTGTTCCGGCTGCTGGAGAGTCAGACATCTAATATAGTGAAACAGACAGTCTAATCAATTTGGTTTGTAATCAGACATCGTCTCTCAAAACGTTCACGATCTGCCTCAGACCTACCGCTGGTTCTGGCCTTTTTAAGCTGACTGGACTGGATGCAATCGAGCGAGCGCTTTCTACTGGGTGTGCTGTTAAGGAAGCCACGCCTCTGCGCCACAGAGTTACAGGTGGAGGCGGCAAGGAAACGTCCAATCTGCTGCTGGTTGAGGGCGTTGGACAGCAGTTGAGCACACTCTGGAAAGCCCTGGGCGCGGGCTAGGTCAGCTCCGGTCAGTCCACTAGCGTTCCTCAAGCTGCACAATGATAAAATTCATGTGTTAGTGCTGATCTACTGTACAGGCGACTCAATCACACACACACACACGCACACACTCAAACAAACACACACATACACACATCCTAGCTGCCTTTTCGTAACATGGAGGTTCAAAAATGTGAAAAAAAACCTTTGAACAAATAAAGAACTGTGACTGCAACAGAAATGTTCACACTGAGCCTGAAACCATGAACAAGTCGAAACTGGAAAAATGTATTGGAATGGGTGTAATAACAACACCTTATGTACCTAAAATATGAGTCTTGTGCCTAGAAGGGTGTGTCGTGTACCTTTAGAGGTTAAATATGAACAAGAAGACCTCCATTCTCCAAATAGGAACGTATGAACTCCAAGATCTGTAAAGGAGGCGGTGGATTGCTGAAGTTCTGATCCAAGGTTCTGTCAGAAATGCTGCATGTGAAGTAGAATTTCTTCTGAAGTCATAAAAGGAGTTCCATCGTTCAAGTCTTCATCTTCCATCCAGCATTTTTATAGTCTTCAGGACACAGTCCAATGTACCATATCTGTAATAATATTCATGTACCGTAATATTAATACAGTGACAGATATTCTACAAACAACCCCAGAATAATGACAACGTGAACAAAGCTTGTTTGAGATCTTTGCAAATTTATAAAAAAAATTTAATCATGTACATAAGTATTCAGTCTTTGCCATGACACTCAATATTGAGCTCAGGTGCATTCTGTCTCCACTGATTTTGTTTTGATGTTTCTACAACTTGATAGAAGTCCACCTGTGGTCAATTCAGTTGATTGGACATGATTTCGACATACACCCACGTCTATAAAAGGTCCCACAGTTCCAGGCATGTAAGAGCACAAACCAAACCATGAAGTCTAAGGAATTGTCTGTAGACCTCCGAGACAGGATTGTATTGAGGCACAGATTTGGGGAAGGAGACAGAAAATTTACTGTAGCATTTAAGGTCTTAATGAGCACAGTGGCCTCCATAAATAGAAGAAGTTTAGAACTACCAGGACTCTTCCTAGAGTGTAGCTGCCCGGTCAAACTGAGTGATCAGGTGAGAAGCACCTTAGTCAGGGAGTCGACCAAGAACACGACGGTCACTCTGAAAGAGATCCAGCGTTTCTCTGTGGAGAGAAGAACCTTCGAGAAGAACAACCATCTCTTCAGCACTTGATCAATCAGTCCTCTATGGTAGAGTGGTCAGAAGGAAGTAAAAGGCACATGACAGCTCACCTGGAGTTTGCCAAAAGACACCAGAAGGACTATCAGACCATGAGGAACAAAGATTGAACACTTTGGCCTGAATGCCAAGCGTCATGTCTGGAGGAAAACAGGCACCGCTCATCACCTGGCCAATACCATCCCTACAGTGAAGCATGGTGGTGGCAGCATCATGCTGTGGGGATGTTTTTCAGCAGCAGGAACGGGGAGACTGGTCAGGATCGAGGGAAAGATGAATGCAGCAATGTACAGAGATAAAAATCTGCTCCAGAGTTTTTTGGACCTCAGACTGGTGCGACAAGTCATCTTCTAACAGGACAACGACCCTCAGCACACAGCCAAGATAACAAACAAGTGGCTACGGGACGACTCTGTGAACGTCCTGATTGGCCCAGCCAGAGTCCAGACATGAACATGACTGAACATCTCTGGAGAGACCTGAAAAATCACTGTGCACCTACACTTCTCATCTGATGGAGCTTGAGAGGTTCAGCAAAAAAGAATGGGAGAAACTGCCCTAAAACAGCTGTGCCAAGCTTGTAGCATTAAACTCAAAAACATTTGAGGCAGTAATTAATGCCAAAGGAGCTTCAACAAAGTATTGTGCAAAGGCTGTGAAAACTTATGTACATGTGATATTTTCATTTTTAATTTTTTAATAAATTTGATAAGATTTTAAACAAACTTCTTTCATGTTGTCATTATTGGGTTTTGTTTGTAGAATTTTGGGGAAAATAATGAATTTTATCTATTTTGGAATAAGACTGTAACATATGATGTGGAAAAAGTGAAGCGCTGTGAATACTGTGGGTGAGGTGCGGCGGTCTGAAGTGCAGTCAGCGTTTATCCCAAAGGCGTTCAATAGGGTTGGAGCTCTATAACCCATGTAAAGCAGATCTTCATGGATCTGGCTTTGGGCACAGAAGTTTCGGTCTCCTAGTTCAAGCGAAGGAAAAATATTCCATGCTACATCCAATTAGATATGAACGCTGTTGGCTTCACTTGCTATTGTGGACGTAGGGGCTTCAAAAAGGAACCAAGTAATAAAGAAATAAGATATAGGGTGTGTCTTGGCTGAAGTCCTCACAGCTCGGATAATAAATAAAAGCATAAGAATATCCATGGATATAGATATAAAGTACTTCAGAAAAAAAGTATAATGGACTGAACAAGAGTTGCTGAAGAAGAAGGATAAACTTCAAGGAGAATTTCATCTAAAAAAAACTAAATGTGTCTGGTGGAAAATGTTCTGGCGGAAACGAGGTACGTGTGAAGTGATTACTGATGAGTGTCTGGTTTTGTGATGTGTCTGGAACAAGGACATGAGAATGAACATGGTTCAGGCTTGTAATTAAAATAAAAACTTTTTTCTGTTGCAGTCCTGGAACAAATGACCACACATGGATGAACAAACTGTACAGTTTCTTCACTTACCCCAACACTCAGTGACTCCAGGGTTTAACCCCACCATTCACCAATATCCAAAACTGAGCCATAAAAGGTCACGCGTCCATGGTTACGCATCCCAGACTTTTCTGCACACTGAGCCTATTCAGCGTAGTTTTTTCTAAACGTTTCTCAGTGAACTAGAGATTATAAATAATTTTTTACTAAAGTTTATTCAATTTTATTTTTTTATCTGAGGAAAAGGACATTGTGAATAATGATATTATTTAATAAAAATGGTCAAAAAGTAAAAAGGTGACATTTAAATTAATTTGTGTTAACACGATTACTTTGACAGCCATTTTGTGTGTGTGTGTGTTTGTATATATATATATATAAATTTATTTATGAGAATAGAATTATGAAATATGCAGATACTGAGTTTTATGAATGCAATTTTTTAATGCAAAATTCTTTATTATAATCAATATACAGTGCTTTCAGAAAGTATTCACCCCAATGATTATTTCTCCTTTAGTTGTATTGCAGCTCTATAGTGAGCTATATGATGAGATTTGAGTTGTCTCGAGTTTGTCTCTCTGCTGAGATTCGAGTTGTCTCAGGTTTGTCTCTCTGATGAGATTTCAGTTGTCTCTGGTTTGTCTCTCTGGTGAGATTTTAGTAGTTTCGAGTTTGTCTCTCTTGTGAGATTTTATTTGTCTCTGGTTTGTCTCTCTGGTGAGATTTCAGTAGTCTCTAGTTTGTCTCTCTGGTGAGATTTCAGTTGTCTCTGGTTTGTCTCTCTGATGAGATTTCAGTTGTCTCTGGTTTGTCTCTCTGGTGAGATTTCAGTAGTTTCGAGTTTGTCTCTCTGGTGAGATTTCAGTTGTCTCTGGTTTGTCTCTCTGGTGAGATTTCAGTTGTCTCTGGTTTGTCTCTCTGGTGAGATTTTATTTGTCTGGTTTGTCTCTCTGGTGAGATTTCAGTTGTCTCTGGTTTGTCTCTCTGGTGAGATTTCAGTTGTCTCTGGTTTGTCTCTCTGATGAGATTTCAGTTGTCTCTGGTTTGTCTCTCTGGTGAGATTTCAGTAGTTTCGAGTTTGTCTCTCTTGTGAGATTTTATTTGTCTGGTTTGTCTCTCTGGTGAGATTTCAGTAGTCTCTAGTTTGTCTCTCTGATGAGATTTCAGTTGTCTCTGGTTTGTCTCTCTGGTGAGATTTCAGTAGTTTAGAGTTTGTCTCTCTGGTGAGATTTCAGTTGTCTCTGGTTTGTCTCTCTGGTGAGATTTTATTTGTCTCGTTTGTCTCTCTGGTGAGATTTCAGTTGTCTCTGGTTTGTCTCTCTGGTGAGATTTTATTTGTCTCGTTTGTCTCTCTGGTGAGATTTCAGTTGTCTCTGGTTTGTCTCTCTGGTGAGATTTCAGTAGTCTCGGGTTTGTCTCTCGGTTGAATTTGAGTTGTCTTGGTTGTGTATCTCAGGCGAGATTTGAGTTGTTTTGGTTTGTCTCTCAGGTGAGATTTTTTGAGTTCTTGGGTGAGTCTTTTTGCTTTGTGTCGTCTTCCATTCTTTGGTGCAAATAATCTTTACATCTGTCTCAGCCGCTTATTTCCCAAACTCTTCCTCCTGTTTTATTTGTCCTGTTAGATCATTTATTTAAATAAATGCAGACGTCTGGTCTTGCTTTTAATTTGCACCATCAATGTTTTATGCGATGGTAACATGAGTACCATTTCCTCCTGCTGAAAAAGCCACTCCAGAACAGGGAGCTACCAACACCATCACCTCCATGCTTCATCACAGGAACATGTTACCTGGGTAATACTCTGACCTCAATACTACCACCTTTAGGATGAACGTAAACACTGACTGAACCCCAGGCCTCCTCACCTCTACATCATCAGCAACTGACTTTACTAACCCCCTTATAACTGAATGAAATCTCCTACAAATCTACACAAGCACACTCCCAAATCTAGTGGAACATCTTTCCAGAGGAGGGGAGGTTAAAATAACAGCGAAAGGGGATAAAATGTGGAAGGAGATCTACAAAAATTGATTCACATACCAAACTTATGGTCAGGTGTGTACAACATTTTGTCCATATCATGTTCTCCAGTGGATGAAGTGGATGTTGTCCACCACAAAATCTTCTCTGAATCAGGATTTTGATGGCTGCTTTCCGATATACAGATGATGATGATGATGATAAAGTCTGTACAGGTTCTCAGATTTCAGCCAGGAGGCTCTGTAACACCTTTTGTTGGACTCTAGTTGCCCTTTTTTGCCTAAACGCTCAAGTCGTATTTTTGTCTGCTTTCTGGAAGCATTGTACGTTGGAATCTGATTCTAAACCATTCTAGAATATGATGACTACAGAAATAACATGCGTATCCTAGATATTTTCCTCTCAAACATGTACATAAATCAAGTAAATGATTTAAAACAGATTGGCTGTGACATGTCTAACATTTCAACCGTTCGGCTCTTGTGGTTTAAAGGTTGCATTATTGTTTTATTATTTATTGTGCTTCCATCTTGATTGAAGATGGAAAGTGGACGAGGAGAATCTCTGCGAGGAAATTAGCGTTACAATACACACGATTTTGGTAATTTTTTAAGAATTCAAATAAAGGACGTCTGTGAAGCGCAACCACTCAGCGACACTTCAATACATGATAAAAGGCAGATTTAAAAAATAAAAAAAAGGAAAGTTTGCTCATTCATGAATTTATTTATCCAAATTGTTTATCCTTGTTTATGTTTTTAAAATATCCATCTTTCTAAAACCTCATCTCACACATTCATCACCACACACACACAGCCACATACCCTGGCGCATCATCAGATCACACAAATCTTACACAAAACATTTGGAATTAAAAAACAAACAAACAAAAAAAAAAACCTTAAACATTGTTCACTTGATTAGACTTTCCCCACTCGATTCCTAACACGTCTGGTGAGAAACAAAATAAAAAACAAAAACAATCATTCAAAAAAACGAATGCGTCCACAGAGAGATCAAACGGGAGCTTTGAAAGGTGTAGAGTTTCATGAGGTGGGTTTCATTTTAAAAGCAGATTCATAGATGTGAGAAATCCGAGGAAAATATTGTTTTACTAAATTAAATGCAAAAAAACAAAAATGTGCTGTGCAAGATGAGTCCAACGCCAACCACTCAATTATAAACGCATCAATAAGCATTCATTCCTATTATTATTTATTTATTTATTTCAGCTAATAAAATTCAAAATTATACACAGAGTCAAAAATTTATTTATTTTTTTTAATCAATGAACTTTGGAGTCCTGTAGGTGTGAGTATAATACAGAACATTATTTGAAAAATTCAAGGTAATTAATAACAAGTTGCTATTACCATAAATCATTCATTAAAAAAAAAAAAAAAACAGGCCATATTATTAATTTTTAGCTGGTTTTATTTTAATTTCAGAATTATTATTATTATTATTATTATTATTATTATTTATTATTATTAGTTTAGGTAATTCAGTGGTGATTAACTTGTATCAGAAATAGAATTAATTTCAACAGATTAGTATTTTTTTGCACATTTTATCTTATAGCCAGCATTTTTTTATTAATTTTTTTACTAATGAAAACAAATATTATTTTTAAAATAAGAAATGTTAAAATAATACACCAAAAGAATTCATTATATACTGCTTTAGAATGTATAATTTTTAGATAACGCAGGATATTATCTAAAGAACTTTAAATAATAAAACACAGGTTGTGTTTGTGTTTCATAGTATATTTTGTCCATTACATGGGAAATATTGACAATTGAAAATTTGTTAAATTCTTTTATTTAATTTGCACATTTTTTGTTACATTTTTCGAATTTTTTTATGCAAATAAGCATTGACTAACTAAAATCCCAAATAGAATATTTTTGAGCTTGTTGTGTCACAGATTGTATTTCATAGCAAATATATTTTTTTTAACTAATAAAATAATAGAAACAGCTATCAATTATAAATCATACGATTGTTTTGTCAGTGACATGTTTAATACAATCTTATTAATTTCTTGCTTTCCCAAGATACAAAACCTGAATGTTTATCATTTCAAGGTGATTTCCTGCAAGCCATTACTTAAGAGATTATCCATATAAATAAAGCAATTTCCATTTAAATTTCGTATATTTTTACGGCTAAAACATTTGAAACTAAAATATTCCCTGAATGATTACACATCATTCTGAAAACCCCGTCTTGCACACACAGATGTGTATTTTCAAAGCCTCTACACACAAACCTGATGAACTGAACACATTTTTCTCAGATTTCCGCCATCTTGAACAGACACTTGTTCTATTGGATTCATTTGTTTGTAGTTTAGAGCACGTTTTTTTTTTTTCATTTCTGCATGGTTTGAATCGTTGCTTCTGCAACATTAACAGATAAAAAATATTTACAGAAAAACTAAATTTGTGTTTGTTAGTCATTTATTTGACTATAATTAAAAAATATTTTTTAGTGTAATCCATGTAAATATGGTAAATACATTACAACACATCACACTTTTATCTAACATTAGAATAACCACATTATACCACATGGTTATGGATATAAATCAGAGATTTTCATCAAGCCTAATGGGCAATTTAGTACAAAGGAACTACCTAATTCTGATTAACAGACACAATTTTCTTTTTATTCTATGTTTACAATTAAACTAAACATTTTTGCTGACATTTCTGCCCTAAATTCATTAAATATTAAACTTCGTAGCTATTTTTTTTTTAAGTTGTACATTGAGACTCAGTATTTGAGTATCATGATGTCTGTACAACCATTTTTTTTTATTGCATAATACAAACAGATATAAACAACACTTCCTACTTCACTAATTTCAATTAAATCTGATGAACCAGTTAATCTATTAGAATTATAACATAACATTAGAAGTACAATACATGGATTTTTAAATC
This sequence comes from Silurus aristotelis, assembly GCF_946808225.1. NCBI lineage: Eukaryota > Metazoa > Chordata > Actinopteri > Siluriformes > Siluridae > Silurus > Silurus aristotelis. The sequence continues at coordinate 3,102,585 of NC_139576.1, forward strand.
TACTGACTTTAAAGCCCTGAGTTTTTTAATGTAAGGAATTGAACTTAAATTAAACTTAAGAATTACTGAATTTAGCTTAGGTAAAAAGCTTTAGGTATATATATATATATATATATATATAATAAAAAGAAAACTCCTCCAGGGACACGAACGTGAACCTAGTGTTTATTCTTACTATACTATATATATAAAAATAAAAGTATAAAATCTAGGTTTGCTTTCTTGTCCCTAGAGGAATTTTCTTTTTATAATATAATATATATATAATATATAATATTTAGATATTAATCTATCTACAAGCCACAGGATATAGATCATCTTGCAGGCTAAGTGGAATGGAGCAGTAATCTTTATTCCTATTTCTGGGAGATAACTATTTTACAATTGTAGGTACTATTACATTGTTTTGTTTGTTTCTAATGCAATATAATGTTACCATGAAAAACTATAATTGTTCTATATTTCAGGATTATGAAACCCACCAAGCTGTGTTTATGTTTAATAACAATAAACTTGATTTCTAGAATTGGAATGAAGTTGGATGATGGACGCATTTGTTTTTTTGGGTTTTTTTTTTTCCTTTTTCTTCTTCTTCCGTTCAGAAATATGTCTGCTTCACTATTCGGACAAACTTCCTGCTGTTATCATCTTAGCCCCTAACGCACCTTAGACACTAGCAGCATCTTTAAACCATGCTAGTTTTTTTTATTCAGGAACATGAAAAAGTAAACTGATTAGACCTGTTCTACACATTAAAAACGTCCTATGGTTAGTTTACAGAAAGAAAAAAACACAGGAAGAAAATAAAAATAAAAACACAGCTTTTGATTTAAGGGCATAACTTTAGCAAAACATGCAGGTCTAAGAAACAAACTACAAGCTACATTCAAAAAAAGGCTTTTCTTTCGAAACTTTTACAAAGTCTATGTGCAAAAAACGTCCTATCAGTAAAACCAATCACCGCAAGAAATACCTCAACAGTTTGCCAGTGTAGATACTGAAGGGAGCGATAGTGAGAACACTCCTAATGCCACAACAGTGCAGTTTCGTTGAGGGAACTCGGAGTGAGTCAGCAGTGTCTATTTGGAATGCTCTCCCCCTTTTCTAGGATTACTTAAAAAAGTCAAGTCAATTCGAATTCAATGGCTGGAAAAACATTGAGACGTGTAAATTTTCTCTAAACTTTTTTTTTTTTTCATTTTTTTTTTCATGGCAACAGTTAACAATATGAACTTTGTTCAATCTGCAGGGTTTGACTTGTCACTGTTACTTTCCTAAGGATAGAAGTGACAAGATTAACAAAACAACATTTTTTTTTCTTTTCATTTTTTTAAACCATTGAATCAAGAAAAGTAACTCTGCAGATGACATTTTTTTTTCTTTTTAAACAAAGGAAAACAAAAATTATGATAAATAAAAATATATATAAAAAAAATTTAAGAAGACAGGATAAATTAGCGTTAAGGCAAACGTACAGTTCTGAGTTTCTTCTTTACCCCCTAATGCTTTTACTAAGAAAGCATTGCTAAATTGTATTACATGGAGGAATAAGGGCTCATAAAAAAAGAAAAAAACAAATTATTTCAGCATATTTGTATTTATGTTTACTAAAAAACAATTGTTTGTTTATACAGTACACTGCGTTCATTTGGAAAATTAGACTTTAGTATAACTAACACATGTTGAAGTATCTACTACTTTTAACATTTAAAACTGCACTTTTTTTTTTTTTTTTTTTTTTTGAGTGTTCAAATTCAGACACAACATTTAGGAATCGATGATATAAAACTGTATGGAAAAATTTGTGCAATAACTAATACCAGGATGAGGATCTCCAAGAACTGGAGGAGCCTGAAAGAGTAGAAAGCTGGATTGGTAAGTCATAAAAAACTTTTTTTTTTTTACATGTATTTTTCAAAAAGGAAACCTTTAATTCTTCTTTTCTTGCACAGCAATGTTGTGCCCAGACCAGAAAAAGGACATGTCTGACTCTGACCTGGAAAGGATAAGTTTCTGAAACACTGCTGATGAGCTCTTCTTTAAAGAATGTGAAGAAGAACAGAAATCAAGGTCATTCTGTAAATTCCAAGTAGTAATAAAGCAAGGCTAAGAGTAAATAAGTTTACCTGTGGAATAGCCGGTATTAGAACGTTTCCTCATGAATTCAACTGAGATAAGTCTGATCCAGAAAGGAATATAAAGAAAAACAGATGGCCGCTTTCAACGTTACTTTACAGCGAGATATATTTATTTATCATAAAAATTCCTTTATGATTGTCTCTGTAGAGGGACAAATTTTCCAGTTGTGATATGGATGTAATGTAGGTGGAGAACAGTTAGCCTCAAAGTTGAATATTTAAATCTAATGAAATATAATTAAAGATTTATCATAAGAAACAAACCCAAACGTATCTGTTCTTTGGGACCTTTTCATGAAGAGTTCATGTCTTCACCTCTTTAGAGGCTCAGCTTCTCTACAGCTTCATGAAGCAAGTTAAAAACTTTTTTTGTATCTTTATTTCACATTTTATGTACATTTTATTTGGTTGTCTTTTGCCATCTCAGCCTCTACATAGATTAAATATTTAAAAATAAAAAAAATTTATATTAAATATCTATCTATATCTATATCTATATCTATATATATATATATATATATATAGATATATATATATACAGTCTACTGTGCATGTGTTTAGCTGTAAAGTGAGAATGCTTCAAAAAATAAGTGTTAATATATATTTTTTATTAATTACCAAAATGGAAAGTGAATGAAATACAATTTTATAAAAAAACAAAAAAAAGATTACATTAAAATACATTAAATAAAAAATATAGCTAAATTAAATTAATAATTTGCAGATTCTGATGATCGCCAATTTCATATGTAGTTTGAAACAGTCATTAACTAAAACAGAAACAGGTGTGTAGGAGGGTTAAACCTGAGTAAAGAACTGCTGCCAAGGTGAGGTTGTGGGAGACCGTTTCCTGTCACATGTCATACGCCAAGGAAAGACTCAGCACTGCAACAAGACATGGTGGGCCTACTGCATCAGCAAGACTGAGGTTTCAAGATGTTCAGTTTAAAATATTTTGAGGAAGCACAAAGAAATGTTCAATGTTGAGGATCGCAGATGCAGTGGCCGGCCAAGGAAACTCAAAGCAGCAGAAACACACTGTAGAAACCAGTGGGATGCAGATAAACCCATTTAGTGTCTGGAGATGTCTGGCCAAAAGTGGTTTTCATTGAAGAATTGTGGCCAAAAAGCCACATCGCCGACATGCAAACAAGGGATAAACAACTCAACGATGCATTAATACACAGGAACCGGGGTGCAGCAGGTGCTCCAGACTGATAAGTCAAAATAAGCAATATCTGACTGTAGCAAAGTTATTTGAGGCAAGTTGTTTGCTGAAGGGCTGGAGAGTGGTGCAATGATGATGGTCTGCAGGCAACAGTAAAGCATGGTGGCGGTTCCTTGCAAGTTCGGAACAACCTACCTGCCGAGTTCCATCAAAAACTGCATGCAAGTGTACCTAGAAGTACTGATGCTGTTTTGCACTCCCAGGGTGATCACACCAAATACTGATTTAATTTGGATTTCTTTTTATTGAATTTCTATTTTGTTGATTGATAATATTTTTTAATTAATAATCTTTTGCACGGTAACGTATATAATCTATATATAAATATCTATATCGTTTGTTATTTTTACATTAATCTCTTTTAAGTTTTTAAAGGATTGCACTATAAAGTTAATGTTTAGCATTTATATTTTTATTTTAATATTCTCTCACTTTTGTCTATTCATATAAAACAATTTCATCATTTGATTTTTTTTTTCTTTTTTTTTCTTTCAAATTCACAAAAACAACAAATCGATCAAATTTGATGCAGTAAGCATTTATGAAGGTTTGGAAAAAAAAGGAAAAAAATTAATAGAAATTTCAGGATATTCATTTATTGGTATGTGTAGTTAAGACAAGCATGGTTTTAAGTTTAAGTAAAGAAATTCAGTCTTGTCTAATTTTGTATTGATATTTTGTCTCACATTTATGTTCCTATATCAATGTTTACTTATTTTTTGTCTTATGCTATGATATTTCTTATTTTAGAATTTACTGGTTTGAAAATAATTGCTGTAAATTAGATTGAGCCTAATAAATCTCTGCAAATAAAATATGTACATTTATATATTTTTTAATAATGTAAACAAAAAGAGCCCTTCTTTCCTCCAGTTCCTACCTGGTTTTGTACATTTCTGCTAGACCTAAAGTAGTATCTGAATTTGGGTGCTTATGAAGTTCTAAGCCTGTCACAGGAAAATATACTTACAACATTCTTCAGTTCTGCCTTAACCTGCAGCAACCCTACTAGCACTACTAAAATATACAGCAATTACAAACACAAATCTGAACACATCCTGTCTGAGAGACAGCAGAGTGCACATTTCTTCATGGCCTCAACAGCACAATGGATATTTAGAATACAGATATAGCAGTGAACTTTTTATTGGACAGTAAGTCTGAATGCCAGGTTGTTCAATACACGATGGCCGTTTTATCAGCATGCCATTAATATTAAAAGTATAATTAAGCAAATTTTCTTTATGTTGTGGAACATTTTCAATGAAAGAAAGGAAGAAATATTGTATAGTTATTAGTATATTAGTTTAGTTTATTTCAAGCCAATAATGAGGCCTACAATATTGTGCCATATTCCACACTTTAACCTCTGATTGAGAGTACTTGAGTATTGTGAAGCAGAAATAAGAATAATAAGCTTATTAATAAAATTAATATAAATCTAGAAAAAATCTCGAGTTACAGAACAAATATTCATGCATTTTACTTATACTTATCTCCAACACATTTACAGAAAACTCTGGAATTTCATTTCAAATAAATAGAAATGAACAACTTTTGGCGTTCAGAGTCAAAGTCAGCATAAGATTTGCTTTGTGTTTAGTTTACTGAGCAGATGTAAGAATTTTGAACACTGTTATATCAGGACCAAGTGTTTATTTGCACATATATGCTGCTTCACAGATGACATCACAAAAATCAATGATATTAAACAATAAACAAAGTACAATGAGAAAGTATTTGCTTTTCTCAATTGTTCACAATATGAATTTATTCATTTTATTTTTTCAATTCTGAAAAAATAACGAGGTGAAATGTTTATTTTTTTAGTGAATTGGATCGAAATTTTTTTTTTTTTACTGAATTATAAACAATAGTTAAATGTTGCATTTAACAAAATTCCAAATGAGACCACTTTTGTAAAACCGTATTTTAAGTAACAAGAACAGTTTTAAAGATCTCAATCATACTATGAGACCATGATGAATTTATGTATGAAACTTAAGTAAGGTTTCACATCTAAGTAAAAAAAAAAAATTAATATCAATACAAAAAAAGAATGATACACACTAAATCTGTATAATTTACATTATATTTTTATTCTGTACCCATATTTTTCAATGTGAGAAATTGGGAATTTTTTGTGTGTGTGTGTTTTATGTGCATTGTTTTGACATTTATTTATTAATCATTTGATCTTACATTGTAAATCTAAAAAAAGATTTTGTACAATGCCCTGAGTATTAACTCAAAAGAATATAATAAACATGCAAATAGACAATATTATGTACACAATACACTTGTATACATCAAGTTTTTGTGTAGATTTCCTAATTTCTTTTTAAGTTAAATACTTAAGATTAGTTGTATATATTCATGTTAGTCTATGAAACTATATACTGTTTCTGTCGTAAATAGTAAATATAAAAATCTACCTCATTGTAGATTGTGTAGATATTTTGTTTTTACATATCGGAGTATTTAGAAATAATAATAATTATTGCCAATTCATTCTAAATTTATGTAAACGATTTTGTGTATTTTAGCTAAAAATTTTTATTATGCATTTTTCTATTGTTAATAATGTAAGTGCTAAATATATTATGTGTCAAATTTTTTGGGGGTTAATTTAAGAAATGTCTTTTATTGTTTAAACTTGTGTGTATTAGCCATTATTTGTATAAAATCAAAGCAGAATGTTTAGAGTGATATTTCATATTCAGTTAAATTATTATGTGGTGCTAAGAAATTTAACAGAGCCTATATTATAGTGAATTAATTAGGACAAATGTACAAGTTAAAGTGAAGAAATTCACAAGCTGAAAACTTTATAACAACCAATTGGCATAATCACTTCTGTGAAGTAGCATATCTGGGAAAAATCCAACAGTATTACAGAGATGTATAAGCAGTCTTTTTTGGGTCATTTCTGATTGTGAAGAGATACAAAACAGTGACAAATCTCGAGCTACATATAATTCCCTAAAATGTCAACAGTAAACATGTGTGTCTGTAATGCATCAGTGTCAGGCATCACATAATGGATGCCTTGCTGACACACACCATCGGATTGTAATAATCCGGTTGATCAGGTGATCAGGTTCTGCAGGATGTTTTCTCGTTCATGTGCTCAATTATGGAAAATTTTTAAGCACAATACTTCCTAAAGTGTCTTTACTTCCTCATTCAGAGTTCATAAGTAGGAGAAAATGTTGACACTTAAAGATTGTAGTATTTAACTAAAACTTTAAATGGCATCTGATTTGCAATATACGAACTACAAGAAATTTAAATTACAGCCAGTTTGATAAAGCTAAAAATATTACAGTTTTTTCAACACCAGCTTTTTAAAAAACAAGGAATTCCGCAGTAATTAATACATTAAAATAATAATGAACTTATGATAAATACATAATTAAGACATAAGTTATACAAAATTTATTATTATGAATCTATTATGTTAATTTATGAATTGAATGCTGAATTCATCTTGATTTATCATTATTCATTTACTATTTACTAATTTAAATAGTTTTTAAAAAAAACATTACTTTTGTAACTTCAGCTGTAGCTTTAGCTGTGTAAACCGCTCAAGCTTGTGCCACCTATTTTGCATCTCTTGACAATGTAAATGACTTTCTGGAACGCCAATAACACGGTGAAATTCATGAAACCATAAATAAATGTGCACTTCATTCTGCAGGTCTTCATCATCACCAAAATCCACCATACTTACCAAAATAAAAAAAATAAATATATAAATTGCAAACAAAAAAGAAAACAAATAAAGCATTTCCTCAGCGCAGTATAACATTAGAACATTATAACAAACAATATTAAAACAATCACATTTTTCAATTTAGATCAAGAGTTAGCCAATGTCACAATGGGGGCAAAAAACCCCACAAACTTTCATCTGGACAAAGATTCAGAAAGGACTCTCATCAAAAATGCATTTAACACGATGAAGGATTAAAGTAAGTACATATTAAAGCTAACAGTTATATATAAATACATGACAAGGGTCTGGGAGTAACAAATTCAGACATAATATTATAAATATATTTTATATAAATGTGTTTTGAGAATTATGTATATTAATTGATCGCTGATAGTTATTACAAGTACTCCTTCTAATAATAATAATATTAATAATATTAAAGTTGTGCGTGTTTTAGTTTTTACCAAATTATATTTAACATACATACACTGAATGTTTATTGTAACAATAATGCAGAACCTGTATTGTATGTGTTTACTTTAATAATGATGCAAAAGAGATATTTATTAATTTATACAAAGTATTTACTATAAGAATGAATTTAAACTATAAATAGGTTGTGAGTGTTATGCAAATTAAGTATTTCATATACACGTTTAAACAGGCTTATGCTTACACATCTATATTATATGAACAGGTAGATACGTAGATATACAATACCTATATAATATAGGACACTAGATATATTTAACCTGTATAACAGCTATTTTTTGTGAAGAATAAAAAAACGTATAGAAACTATTATAAAATTAATTACTATAGTCTTAAACTCTTGTTTAATTAACAGGAGTAATCTCAGATTTCTAAAGAAATTGCTTATTTTTACATTTAGGCTAGGTTTGATTGCTGAAACTTTCTGTGCTGATTTAATAATGTGATATATGTACACATTTATAGCATAAATACTTTGACTAGGACTTTACACAGAACTGTATATAAATTAAATATTTGTTGTATTAATATAAATAAAAATGCACATAATCCAATCTAATAGCGTATAATAGCTGAATGAAAAGGCTTTTATTCAGGTGATGAGAAACACGAGGGTCCTCACTGTCTGCTGTGAGTTTAGTGTGTTGAATGTGAAGGCTGACGTGTTTTTGATGAGAGTCCTGAGTGAAAAGCAAGTGCCAGTGGATTGTTTTCAGGAATGCTGAGGGCAGCGTTAAAAAAAAAAAGAAAAAAAAAGAAAACAAACAAAAAGAAAGAAAGATGAAGTGTGGAGCAAGTTTGAGTTTACACTTACTCAGCTTTCGCCCCCTGGATCAGGAGAGCGTTAATGCAATCGACACTACCCGCACGAGCGGCCTTGTGAACGGGGGTTTCTCCAACGTAGTCCTGAGGACAACAAGATGAGAGAGAGGGAGGGAGAGAGAGAGAGAGAGAGAGAGAGGGGGAGAAAGAGAAAGAGAGAGAGAGAGCATTGACCTCTGATATTTAACAGATGAAACCATAGCAGAGGCCCAGTGCTACTGTTTATTCAGTGCTATAAAAAGCCAGATGAAGAAAGGTTTTCCTGCCCTTTCACTGAGAGATGAGTGTATATATATAGAAAAAAATGTATGTAGGTCAGCTTGATATCCATCAGCTAAATGGCAGAAAACAAAAAGAGGAAAAAGCCTTGTAGTTCATTGAACACACTCCTTTCCTGTGTTTGGGGATTGAGGGACTTTGGACCCTAAAATTTGGATTTCCCAGAATTAAAGAAAGAGAATGTGAGAAAGGATTTGTGGGTCTGATCAGGGGAAAGTGGTAGCTCAGTGGTTTAGATATCGGACTTCTCATCGAAAACTCCTAAGTTCAAATGTCAATCTGCACTACCGTACCGATATTTGCCCTATACCTCATTCTCTGGCTCGCCTTTTTGTACATTACTGTTACATTACATTATAATTAGCACAAAAGATCTGTATAGTCACCTGAATATGTGCTCACATTTGCACTGAGCTCCTCACCACACTTTACCTCATACCTGCTCTTTAAAATAAAATAAAAATTTAATTAAATATGTAACGGGACACAAAATTCACGGTTCGTATGTATCTCGGTATTTTATTACATGGTACCTTCAATTTCGGTACGGTCAGGGGAAAAAACACAAAACAAAATTAAAATGCTTGTCCTGTTTTTTTTTTTTAACCCAGATTATTATTTGACATTTGTGAACATAAATTTTTTATAAAGCTTTTAAACGATTAAAAGAAAATGCCTCTTCGGATAAATAATCTATAAAATAATATAAAAAAAAAAGTGAAATCTAATTAATGCAATGCATTTTTATTATATTGATTAAATTGATTAACTGATTAAATTGTCATGAATTAAATTGATTAAATAAATGGAAATATTTAATAAAATATTTGACTTTTGACCCTATCTGGGTAATACAGGTGTGTATATACGTGTGTGTGTGTGTGTGTGTGTGTGTGTGTGTGTGTGTGTGTGTGTGTGTGTGTGTGTGTGTATTCCATTAAAAACAATGGACATAAAATTTGAAAGAATCCATTGCGTAAAATAAGTTTGCTTTGACTCATCGACTCGGGTGTGGCTTTTACACGCGACCCACCTGCCTGTCGAGTTCAGCGCCGGCCTGCAAGAGCCACATTAGACACTGCGAGTGCCCGCCGAACGCCGCGATGTGAGCCGGGGTCTGCGCGAAACGTGACGTCGAGGAGTTCACGTCACAACCCGCCTCCACCAGCTGCACTGCACACTCCAGCTGTGCGAAATCAGACACGTGACTCATTAAAAGCAGGGCATGAGAGAAGCGAGTAAAAAAAATGTTTAGTACAAGTGATACGAGTTCAAAACAAACCATGCAGGAAGTCTGATTTGTGATGTGTGAAATATTTCACACACAATGTTGCACACCTACGCCCAATGTGTGTTTGTGTAAAGTCAACATTACTACTCGACTGCCAGGGTGTATGTTTATTGCAAACTCTATAAAAAAAAAAAATTTAAAAAAGGTGTTTCTATAAAGCTCCAAATTTTCCTAATTAACAAAAACACGCATAAATTACATATAATTTCACATACACGTACAATGAAACAAATCAGCTCTTATAAGCTATAAACTATCAGCTGTGCCTTGGTAACTGAGGATTTAAACACAGAGTAACTGTTACCATCCAGAGGCCATTGATCATTTCTCTAAAACGTCCTGAAGTGTTTTCAAAAGAAAGCTAAATCTTTGGATCGACCCTGTTTTAATTAATATGCAAATTTATGCACACTTATGTAGATGCGCCATTTGCATACATTTGCACAGACGGACATTTTACGTTCGAAAATAGGATTTGTTTGTTTGTTTGTTTGTATTGAACTCTTTGTTTTCCCAGAAATAAAAGCATATATATATATATTAGTATTCGTTTTTCATTTTACATCTAAAAAATATGGTACCAGTCAAAAGTTTGCCGTCCCCTTCAGTGTTTTATTTTTATTAGTATTATTTTAAACACTGTATTTTAATACTGAAGACATCCAAACTATGAAAGAACAGGTATGAAATTATGTAGTAAACTAGAACGTGTTTAACACCCCGAACTATCTTTTATATTTAAGATTATCCAAAGTAGTTACATTAAGCTTTGATGCCAGCTTGGCAAACTCATAGCATTCTTTAATCAGATTCACAAGGTAGCCACCTGGAAGAGTATAAAATTCACAGGTGTGTCACAGAGGGAATCAGTGGCCTTCTCAATGTGCTTTAGACCATCAGTTGTCCTGTGCAGAGGAAAGGGTGAGTACAGAGTCAATACCCCTATTAGTGCTACTACAACTACTGTACAAGTCTATATTATAGTAAGAAACATTGTTACATAAAAAGAAAAGATCCATCATTACTTTATAAAATGAAGGTCTGTCAATCTGAAAAATCTCTAGAAATTTAAACGTATCCCTAAGTGCATCTCCAAAACCATTTAATGCTACGATGAAACAGCAAGAGCTACCTCTGCTGCAGAAGATATGTTTATCACAATTACCAGCCTCAGAAACCACGATTTCCATAAATGCTTTTCTGAGTTCAAGTGCCAGACATATTTCAACATCCAGTGTTCAGAGAAGACTGTGTGAATCAGGCCTTCACTGTCAAATAGTAGCAAAGAAACCAGAGCAACAACAACAAACAGAAGAGACTTGCTTGGACTTGCTTAGAGACTTGCACTCAGATCAATGGGAGAGTGTCCTTTGTTCTGACGAGTTCAAATAACCATCATGTCTCCGTCTGATGTAGGATGAACGCATGCTTCCTGAATGTGTGGTTCTCACTGTGAAGCATGGAGGAGGAGGTGTGATGGCTTTGCTGGTACACTGTTGATGATTTAGTCAACATTGAGGATGCACTTAACCAGCATGGCTAACAAAGCATTTTGCAGAGACATGCCATTATATCTGGTTTACACTTTGTAGGACAAACATTTGTTTTCCAACAGGACAATAACCCCAAACACACCTCTAGGTTAAAAGATCATTGTTCAAAAAGAAGAGTGATGGAGTGCGGAAACAAATGATCTGGTCTACACAATCATCCAATCTAAATCCAAATGAGATGGACTGAGATCAATTGGACCAGAGAGTGAAGGAAAAGCAGCCAACAAGCACTCAAAACTCTGACTGACTCTAACTGAGAGAATTCCAAAAGTGTGCAAAGTTGTCATTAAAGCAGTTTGTTGAATTGAGAAAAACTCGAACATATAAACTCTATTTTGAGTTATTTATCACATTTTTGTGGTGTTCATTCATCACTCATCATCTTCAGCCTTAACTACAATGTTATAATATAGATGGAAGGGTTTGAAAGGGTTAATCTTTCTGAATTACAAATAAAAAGGGTTTCTATTGGATTTTAGGTTAAATTTATAAACGTGGAGCCTCTTCAAGTTTGGGAAAATCCGTCATTAGGAATTGAATTCAGCTGTAATTAAATCTGTAGCTTGAGAACCGTTGGCGCTTAGCAAATCTTGCTAACGGTCCTCGGCCTTCTTCAGCTGTGTGTGTGTGTGTGTGTGTGTGTGTGTGTGTGTGTGTATACCCTGCCGAAGTAGGCGGCCCAGTGTATGGGTGTCCAGCCGTAGAAGGAGTCCTCGGTGAGCAGCTCTGCCCGGGGCGCGCCCCCGTGTAGCAACGCGCCGAGCGCGTGCACGTCGCCGTCACGGCACGCGCGGTGCAGCGGGAAGCGCGCGCTCAGCACCTCCTCGCTGGAAAAACCGCACTCTCCCGGCGCCAACATCCCTCTGTCTCCCTCACGCGCGCACACACACACACACACGCGCGCACGTACACACACTCACTCACTCACACTCTCTCTCTCTCACACACACACAGACACACTCACACTCACACACACACACACACTTACACACTTACACACACACCCAGAGAACGATCTCTACCAACGACCCACACACACACCGGAACCCGGAATTAAAATGATAATAAATCCGTAGAGATGCGCGCGAGATCTGCACTCAGACCCGGAACTTCAGCAGGAACCAGAGGCGAGCAGCAGGACCAGGGGGTTCCACTAAAACCAGAACCGGATCACGACCGGAGTTAGAGAGTCACGGAGAAAACACAAACCTGGACTGGAGTAGTCTCAATGAGTCACGTGTCATAACTAAACACAATCACGTGTGTATCAGTGACAGGCCGTGCATTTCACCTCTAGACCTTCAGTGATGTTCTACCTGAATCAGTCCAGCTCTTAACACCATCATTATGACGTCACGACTACAGACACCATCAGTATTATGCAGTAGAACAGAGCGCTGTATCACACACAGGATCTCATACAGTGAGAACTTCATCACCAAAAGCAAGAAACACAATGAACACAATTCAACACTTCTCCTTTCACTGGAGGCTCTTCTGCTGGACACTATCACTCGAGTCTGGAGCCACAGCTGCACCTCCACATACATCATCTCCAGCAGAAGTGTCGATATTCACTTCATCACATCACCCCGGTTTTCTCTGCAGATCAAATATTTTATTTAAAAAGAATATTACAATTATTACATTAAAGATATATTAAAATTAAAGTTTATTTCTATAGCGCTTTTCACAACAGACATTGTGTCAAAGCAGCTTTAAGAATTCAAGAATTCAAGTGAACGGTGTGTATTTATCCCTGATGATGAAGCCTGGGGCATCTGTGACAAGGAAAAACCCCCTTAGATGTTATGAGGAAGAAACCTTGAGAGGAACCAGACTCAAAAGGGAACCCATCCTCATTTGGGTGACATCAAGAGTGTGATCATAAATCTTTCAACAGTACAGAACACTGGAGAGTGAGAACTAACATGAGCACTGGAGTGTGTAATTATAAGTAAATGTTCTTTCTACAGTCTTTTACAGTCATTTGAGGTTATGAAACCAGGAGCTACTGAGCAACTCATAAAATAGCTCAACATTTGAGATCATCACAGATCCAACACCAGCTTCTCCATGCCAGAGCCTTTAAACATTCAAAGAGGTCCAGTGTCCAAACTCCACATAAGGTGGAATTCAAATAGTTCTGGTACCTTTGTAGGTGGTTCGGGATGTTTGCAGGCATCTACTTCTTTAAAGGTCCACAATCTTCATGAGGTGGGATGTGACTGGAGCTGTGAGATGTATGTTATGTGTAGGCTTTGCTAAAAAGATACATCTTTAATCTTAATATAATGTGAGAATGTTCTACCACCTTCAGTGGACTTTTCTAAGAACTACTAGAAGTCTCGAGTTTTGAGATCATGATGGATTGAAGCGTGTTAAAAGACTGGAGAGATACATGGAGATAAACCATTTAGTGCTTTATAAGTGAGTAGCAGTAGTTTGTAGTCTATTCAGCTTAACAATTGCTGAAAAAAGGAAATTGAGGCAAAGTGTGTATGCACAGTAGTGTTTTATTGATATTTGTAGTACAGCAATAAAACAATAATTGTGGTTTACATTGACCAGGCAGAACATTATGACATTATAACATTATGAAGTGAAATTAAACAATTATCTCTTCATCATGACACCTGTTAGTGGGGGGATTTATTTATTAGGCAGCAGGTGAACATTTGGTCCTCAAAGTTGATGTTAGAAGCAGAAAACAATAGACAAAAATAATTGTTCGAGTGAGTTTGACAAATTGTGACGTCTAGACGTCTGGCTCAGAGAAAATCAACAGAAAATCAATACAAAGCACTTCAAAGGTGTAGATTTGCATAGATTTCCCATTCAAACCTTTTTAATGCAAACTAGGAAAGTGAGTCTCTTAAAAACATTTTACCCCCAGCTTTAAAAATGTCTTGGATTTTAATGTATTCTTTTACAAGCACTAGCTTTCTATCTGTTTTAGTTACTAAAAAACAACCACCAACATTTTACTAATTTCTTAACATTTTAAGAACACAATGTTTAAATAAGAGTAATGTATATAACACATGCCATAATTTCAGTTACTTTGCTGTTGCATTACATCTTAAAAGTATTGATCTCTGGTTAAGTATAATATCTAACGTCTAGATCAGAATGAATTGTTGGACAATTTTCTTCTTATTCCAATGGAAAGTCATCTGTCTTAAAAAACAAAAAAGAAACATTAGCATATTCAGTTTGAAAGCGAATGAGTTGTAAAATATTTTTCTTTAGTGCTGGTCTAAAATCCCCTTACCATGTCATTATAATATTAATAATCAAAAGTACACCTTCAGTAATAGCAGAGGAAATTAAGTGTCTCATTGCAGTCTCTGTTTTCCCAGATGTTTGTGTTGAAGTTGTATGTACCACAGCGATAGGGCTGGACTGGGCATGTACGCAGTGGTGCCCGGTTCCCCAGTGGCATCCCATTCACCCAGAACCATTTTCCATCAAGGAAACGCAGTCCTGTCCACACACTGGCTGTTTGAGCTTGTTCAGTCTCTATTTTAAGCAGGTCTAGCTGTGTTTGAGAATCCACAAAGACCAAGTCAGAGTAATGACTCCTGCAGTGCTTGAGAGCCTCTTCCCATGTTTTCTTCTCCTTCACCAAAAGGAACCTCCGAGAACAAAGAGTAGAAAATTGTCCCCCACAGTTCGTATCAAACCAGTTATTTACTCTCATAACAACACAATTTTCTCCTGGACTCTGGTCATCAGGCTCATTGGTGCTCCACAGTGTGAAGTTTGTTTGTTCTCCATCAGCCCAGTACCAGATGTTTACATGTGGTACACCTCTATACAGTCCAATCCAAGCTAAATTAGAATTCACTCCCATAACAATTAAAGCATTCCTGAGTTCCTCTACAGATGTGATGCTAGCCAGATTCCCATACTGTTGTTTGCAATAACCCTGACCTGTAGAAAATGGGACTGTCTGTGATGAATAAAGGTATTGTTTAATCAGACTTACAGCCATCCCGTAAAATCCCGACAGGAGCCAAATAAAAAAGAGATATTTCATCTTCGTTGTTGTGCGTCTAATCTCTGTAAACCTTCACTTGTATCTCTGCCAAATTCTCTTACAGCTTTCTGACATCAGCTTGACTAAATATATTAAAAGCACATGCAGATAAGCACAATAGCGTCACCATCCATTCACCAAATCCCCAAAGTGTGGAAAGCTTGAACATCATCAGCCTTGGACTTTCTATATACATTATAATTTGGTTCAATGATGAATTTAAATCCTTCATAAATGTGTAGTTCCTTAACTCTTAAATCACAATTTTGGCACATTTGTAATAAATGCTTTTCTGATGTCCTTTATTTATGTCATTGGTTGCTTGGAGGATTCAGAGAGTAAGAATTTCATTGTACGAAATGTTTCCTGTACCTATGACGATGAACTCTTGAATCCTAAAAAGATTAAAAACATAGTGTTTTTAACCTTTTTTTTAAATTTTTTTTATCTTTGTCTATTTCTTAGTATTAAAAAATATTTTGGAAAAAATGATTATATCACCATTATCATGGTTGTCTTAAGGTTCATTGAATTAGATATAATAAATACGCAGAGCTCCCTTTTCTAAATAGGTTTTTTACACTGTAGTAAAAACATCATTACAGCGTCACAGTTCTTCTGTCAGTGAGTGCTAATTTGCATGCGAAGACCTATGGGTATCTTAGTGGTTAAGTCATTGGACTTTGTATCCGAAGGTCATGAGTTAAAATCCCAGCACCCAGCTGCCACTCCAGGGCTCCTGAGCAAGGCCCTTAAAATCATAGCTACTCGGTTTATGACTGAGATAAATGTAAGTCACTCTGGATATGGGCATCTTCCAAATGCCATAAATGTAAATATATTAGACTGATTGTATTGATTAAGTTCTATCTGTTAGTAGAAACTGTATTTTATAGCCAATGCAAAGTATCACCCATGTTTTAACAAGCCTGAAATACCAGGTCTTTTATTTATCGTGGACCCTTTGAATGATCTTGTTTTTTTCCTCTGGTTTAATGATTCAAAATCTTTCTTATGAAGTCTTTTTGCTGATTGCTTGACCAAGGGCTTATTGCTAACACTGTTTCTGCATTGGGTTATATATTGGTGGGCTACACAAGGTTCAGATGATCTCAGACAGCACCATTACTGGGCCCTAAATCAGTTTTATTTGCTTTCTATTGAAATTGAGGATGGCTTGATATTGAAACCACTCTGACATTATTTTAAGGGGTCCTTCTCCCATTAGGAGTCGCCACAGTGGATCATCTGTATTCGTGATCCGCATATTCGATTTGGCACGTTTTTACGCTGGAAGCCCTTCCTAATGCAACCCTCCCCATTTATCCGGGCTTGGGACCGGCACTAAGAGTGCACTGGCTTGTGCAACCCTAATGGCTGGGGGGTGGTTCCCTGACCGGGGATCGAACCCGGGCAGCAGCGGTGAGAGCGCCAAATCCTAACTACTAGACCACCAGGGAATCTTTATCATTATTCGTATTTAATTTATTATTATTTGCAATCTTAATATATATTTTAGTTTTTCTACCTTAAAAAAACACAAATTTTGCAGACCAAACTATAAGTCATAGGGACAAGAAAACTTGGTCAGCTTGTTTTGCTCCATATATTTTGAACCATGAATACAAACAAAACCTTTTTCCTTGGCTTCTCGTTGGCGTCTCCCAAACAAAACAGTCTCCAAAAAATTTAACTAGGCACACTTAGATTTTGTTTTGCTAACTTGCATAATATGCAAATCAAACATTTCTCAAGGATTTAGGTTAATATTTGGCTTTGGTTTAAGACAATTTAACAAAGTGTGAGCCTAAATAAAAGAAAAGAAAAGATCAAATCAATATTAAAAAGTTAAATACTTGCATGAATTCACAAAAAACTTGAAAGTCATAGAAGGAGATTACATGGTCATATGCAAAATTTGGGGTGTGGGCAAACATAAACTAATAGAGGTTAGATCATGAAACTCTAAATAACCACAAGTCTGAGCAAACTTGGAATTTTGTTATGGTGTATCTTTATGTTAATCTATAAATTTATTTTTTAACTATGACCTTTTGAAATAAAAACATGGTTGCCATCAGCCAACCAGATTTCATCTGGTATTTTATAGTGACCCGCTAATAGTTATCATAGTTTGCCTAACTTTGGTTATTGAATCTGTGCTATTTATATTTATTGGTGTTGGGTTTAAGTTTAAATAGCTGTTGTCAAGGACCAAGGTTCAATCAAGCTAAAATGAGTGTACCTTTAGACAGTGATTATTATGGGTGAAGAAAGACATGTGTGCAGTCACCCAGTCTTTATTCTCCTTTTTTTTTTTTTTTGAGCAATGATGGAAACAATGGGTGACATTCTTACCATGGCAGGCCAGCCGGGTGGCATTTTTGGCATGTCACACAGACTGGGCGGCATTGTCAGTGTGGCAGGCGGGCCAGATGGAGTTCTTGGTGCGGCAGTCAGGCTGGGCGTTTTTCTTGGAATGGCATCTAGCATGGGCACCATTCTTGCCACAGATGACAGGCGGTTCAGCATTCCCAATGGTGTTTAGAGACTGGGCAACACCCCCAGCAGAACTCAGAGATTGCGTGATGCCACCAGTGGTGCTCAGAGACCACGCAACCTCTCCAGCAGGGCTCAGAGACTGCTGGGGTGGTCAAAAAGGAGACTAAATTCTGCCAAAAAGGCTTTTTATCTGGAGCAGCAGGTACCATCACTGGTGGTCTGCCACAGGGGTGTATGTAAACCCACATGCAGAGACATTCTAGAAACCAAAGCAAAGTTTATGATGTTTACTATAAAAGTCCAAATTCAAAATAGCAATAGCAAAAAAATCCCAAAAGCCTAGGCTATAGTAATAGATGCAGTTATGCAGTTAGCATTGTCTTGCTTAAATACGCAAGGCCTTCCCTGAAAAAGATGTTTTCTGAATGGAGAATGATCAGAGATACGGCTTTGTAGTGAGCCGGATGATCCCTCTCCTCTTTAGTCCAGAGGGCATTGGCCATGGTTTCCAAAAAAGAAATAAAAAATCTGATTAGTCTGACCACAGAAATGTGTTAATGAGCCCATGCAGTGATTTCCATTACAGAATCATGAGGGTTTTTAATGATGATACTATGCATTGAAAATTATAAGATATTCAACTGTTTTGCAATTTGATGTTGAGCAACATTATTCCTTAATTGTAATCATCTTACTGACCTGTTGTCAATTAACCTTATTAGTTTTAAAATGCTTTTCCAACTGTTTAATTTTAATAACACTTAATCTTTTTCCAGACGTTTGTTGCACCATCATGACTTGTCATAAGACATGTTAAAGCGAACAAATTCAAAATTACCTTATTGTTTCTTTAAAATTTTCTTGAGCTTTCTGCTAGATATTATGTATCTGGGTGGAGCATCTGTGGCTGCAGTGAACAGAGGCTTGTTGCATTGTGTTCATTAAGTTTCTTGCTTTAGTAATTGCATTCATTCACACTGCATGAGATACCTGTCAGTGATGCAGTGCTCTGTTCTACTGCATTACATATTTTTAAATTGATCGTTTTTTTAGATGTGGTGTGTTAAGCAGTGGAGTGATTAAGGTGGGACAACACTGAAAGCTTAGGTGTGAAATGCATGGACTGAGACTTCTTCTTCTTCTTTCGGTTGCTCCCATTAGGGGTCGCCACAGCGGATCATACATCTCCATACCCCCCTGTCCTCTACATCTGCTTCTTTCAAACCAACCACCTCAATTCCACCCCCATCACACGCATAAACCTCCTTCTTGGTCTTCCTATTTTCCTCCTTCCTGGAGTCTCTATCCTTAGCAGTCTTCTACTGATGTACCCCATGTACCTTCTCTGCACATGTCCAAACCATTTTATATCGGGCCTCTCTTAATTTATCCCCAAAACATCCTACATGCACTGTCCCTCGTATCTAATCCTGTCCATCGTCGTCAATCCCAATGAAAATCTCAGCATCTTTAGCTCTACTACCTCCAGCTCCACCTCCTGTCTTTTGATTTAGGGTTAGCGTTAGGTGTGAAATGCATGGACTGAGACTACATCTTCTTTCGGCTGCTCCCATTAGTGGTCGCCACAGCGGATCATACGTTTCCATACCCCCCCGTCCTCTACATCTGCCTCTTTCAAACCAACTACTTGCATGTCTTCCCTCACCACATCCATAAACCTCCTCCTTGGTCTTCCTTTTTTCCTCCTTCCTGAAGGCTCCATCCTCAGCATTCTTCTACTGATGTACCCCATGTCCCTCCTCTGCACATGCCCAAACCATTTTATATCGGGCCTCTCTCAATTTGTCCCAAAAAACATCCTACATGCACTGTACCTCTAATAAACTTGTATCTAATCCTGTACATTGTCGTCACTCCCAATGCAAATCTCAGCATCTTCAGCTCTGCTACCTCCAGCTCCACCTCCTGTCTTTTACTCTGTCTCTAAACTATACAACATAGCAGATCTCACAACAGTCCTATAAACTTTCCCTTCCCTCTTGCAGATACCCTTCTATCAAAAATCACCCCTTTCCTTCTTCTTGGATTTTCATTCCACTTCTCTCCAGCACATACCTCCACCTCAACAGGCTCTTTTCAACCTGCTCCCTACTTTCACCACAAATCACAATATCATCTGCAAACATCATGGTCAATGGAGACTCCTGTTTAACCTTGTCCTTCAACCTGTCCATCACCACTGCAAACAGGAAAGGGCTTAGAGCTGATCCTTGTTGCAATCCAACCTCCACTTGTTCTGCACCACCCTCACATACTTCTCTGACTCACCTGGCTTCCTCAAATAATACCACAACTCCTCTCTTCACTCTGTCGTACACTTTCTCTAAATCCACAAACACATAATGCAACTCCTTCTGACCTTCTCTATACTTCTCAATATTCTCAAAGCAAATAATACGTCTGTAGTGCTTTTTCTCGGCATGAAACCATACTGTTGCTCACAATTGGTCACCTCTTCTCTCAGCCTGGCTTCCACTACTCTTTCCCATAACTTCATGGTGTGACTGATCAACTTAATTCCCCTGTAGTTACTGCAGGTCTGCACATCTCCCTTATGCTTAAAGATCGGTACCAGCACACTCCTTCTCCATTCCTCAGGCATCTTCTCATCTTCCAGAATCTTGTTAAACAATCTGGTTAAAACTCCACTGCATCTCTCCTAAACATCTCCACGCTTCTACAGGTATGTCATCTGGTCCAACCGACTTTCCACTCTTCGTCCTCTTAATTGCTCCTCTCACTTCCTCCTTACTAATCCTATCCATTACCTTCTTCACCAACTCCACATCATCCAACTTTCTCTCTATCTCATTTTCCTCATTCATCAGCTGCTCAAAATACTCCCTCTATCTTCTCAACACACTCTCCTCACTAGTCAACACATTTCCATCTCCATCCTTTATTGCTCTAACTTGCAGCACATCCTTCCCAGCTCGATCTCTCTGCCTGGCCAATCGGTATAAATCCTTTTCTCCTTCCTTAGTGTCCAACCTCTTATACAGCTCCTCATATGCCTTTTCCTTTGCTTTCACCACATCCCTTTTCACCTGCTGCTGCATCTCCTTGTACTCCTGCCTACTTTTCTCATCACTCTGTCAAACCCAGTTCTGTTTCTCCAAACTCCTTTCCTTATGCTTTCCTGCACTTTCTCATTCCACCACCACGTCTCTTTGTCGTCCCAGATGTCACACCAAGTACTTTTCTAGCTGTCTCCCTTATCACTTCTGCAGTATTTGCCTAATCATCCAGCACCTCTTCACCACCACCAAACTCCTGTCTGACCTCTTCCCTGAATCTCACACTACACTCTTCCTCCTTCAGTTTCCGGCATTTTATTCTTCTTTCAGTCCTTACTTTCCTTCTCTTCTTCTTCACCTCCAAAACCATCCTACAGACCACCATCTGATGCTGTCTAGCTACACTGTCCCCTGCCAACACCTTACAGTCTCCAATCTCCTTCAGGTTGCTTCTAAATAGAACATAGTCCACCTGTGTGCACCTTCCTCCACTCTTATATGTCAGCATGGCCTGATTGTTAATAGTGTTTTGAATCTGATATGTGCAGCTACTGGAAGCCAGTAAAGGGAGCGCAGCAGTGGGGTGGTGTGGGAGAACATACACGTACTGGAAGCAGTGCAGCCAAGAGAAACGCTACGAAATGAAGAGAATAAACTGTTGGGAATAAATTAATACAATTTCATGGTACAAATATTAGAATTTAGGTTGTAAATGTAGGTCAGTGCTTCTGATAGTGTTAGTCTAGTGATAGCTACTAGTGATAGTGAAGGAAAAAGGCTTTGCTAGCCCTGACAGCCCGCTACTGTATATTCTTATAATAAATTATTTTATATTATACTCTGCAAAATGATATGGACAGCGAAGACCACAAATAAAAATAAATTAAATGCAAAGTAATGGTGGAAGTTGCCTATTATTAAGCCTGCACGAATCCATGACTCCCCCCCCAAAAAAAAACAACAAAACACACACACACACACACACACACACACACACACACACACACACACACACACACACACACACACACACACACACCGGTCCATGAAAAAATTGTCTTGCATAAAATCTGTGGTTCAAAAAAGTTTGGGAACTGCTAATATAAAAGGATTTGGGGACATCTAGTGGCAGTAGTGTGTCTGTTAGCAGAGGCAAATATGTCCTAGATAAGGGACTTAAAGATCATGCACTACGTTCAGCTCTGCATAGTTTGCTCTCAAGGCAGACCTCTTCTTTTCTTGGGTCAGACAGGAGAAATTCTCCATAACAGAGTTGTGATGAAGAGGAAGACTGATGGCCACTAAGCCATGTCTACCAGCACACAGCTGCAATTCCCACCCCAGAAAGATTTTTGCCTAAATTGTATTCAACTGAAAGATTTTTTTACAGCATTGCTCCCTGTAAGTTCAATAGTTCTGCAAGAATACATATTTTGTGACTTTGTTCACCAGGAAACTGGACCAACATGGAATGGACAAACTGCCCCTTCCCCACAACACCAGAAAAGAGAAGTGTTTTCTAACACCAAGGCAGGGGTATTTCAAGACCTTTCTGTCCCAACTTTTTTGGAATGTGTAGCTCTCATGAAATCCAAAATGAGCCCATATTTGGGATGACATTTCAAAATGTCTCACTTTTAACATTTAATATTTTATCTAGATTCTATTGTGTATTAAATATAAGTTTATGAGATTTATAAATTATTGCATTCCTTTTTATCATTCAATTTGTACAGTGTCCCAACAGGTTTGTGTATATATATATATATATATATATATATATATATATATATATATATATATATATATATATATATATATATATATATATACTGTATGCTTGATCAAAACAAAAGCACATGGAACATAAACACGGGAACAAAGACAAGGCAGGCAGCCAGCATGCATTTTGAGAAGGCTTGTATAAAGTATGAAAGGGCATTCACGGACATAACACCCTCTAAAAGAGGCTTTCTGAGGTCACGTCTTTACCCCCTGGCATGAGTATGTTCTGAAGGGGGGCCAAGCTCTCGCCCGAGAGCAGTTTTGTGGGCTCCTGACTTGCCACTTGGGTTATCAGGAGCTCTGTCCACTGATGAGCTGGGCCAGACAGCTTGAAAATTATTTGCTATTATTAGGCTTGTGCTCCAGCAAACATTCAAAATAAACTTGACATTGCATAAAAAATCCTTGTGGTCGAAGCATGGCATTGTGGGGATGGTAAAAACATCCACTGTGGGATACCAATAAAAAACAACTTTGACATAAATATTATCTTAGGTTTACCCAATGCATCAAAGTAGTCAGCAACGTAATATTGTCAGCAAAATTATATTGCATTCGTTTACCTGGACGACATTCTCATCTTCTCTTAGTCCTTTGGGGAACACATCTATCATGTGTTGTCGGTGCTCCGGCAGATTTTTATCCGTGATTACAGCTCTGTCGCCACCTCCCTGCATCAGTTAACCTTCACACACTGGCCCTTTTTCTGAAACTCTAAAGCCAAATGGGTTTCGCTAAGCTTAAGGCCCTCTTTACATCTGCCTCCATCCTTGTGCTACCAGATCTGTCACACCAGCTCATCATTAAAGTAGATGCAGAAGAGTGCCAAAGAAAACTGCCTTTGTTTGTGTGCATTCTTCTCCCATCGCCTTAGCCTGGCAGAATATAATTTTCCCCATTGGGGAGTGGGAACTGCTAGCAGTCAAGCTTGGCCTCAAGGAGTGGTGCCACTTGCTGGATGGTTAAAAGCTCCCATTTGTCATGTGGACAGACCATTGCAATCTTGAGTATCTGCAGACTGCCAAATGCCTCAACCCCTGTCAGGCCTGCTTGGGCTAGTCTTCGGGCAATTAAACTTCTCCCTGTCCTATCGCCTGGATTGCGGGAATGGCCAACCTGATGCTCTCTCCCCACTTTACTCCTCTGAAGAAAAGGGCATACGCCCCTCCTCCAGTTTGCACATATAGTTTGGACATCAAGAGGGGGATGCAGTGTGCCACATTGGACCAACCTGTTCCCGGAGGCCTGCCCATGACAAAGACTACATGTGCCTGTCCAGCTGCACTCCCAAGTGCTCCAGTGGTGCCACAACTCTACATTATTTTGCCACCATATTGATCCCTCCACCTTGGCCCTACTCCAGCAAAACTTCTGGTGGCCCACTCTCTAGAAGGACATCTGCAAATTTGTCACTGCCTTACCCACCTGTGCTTGACAGAAGAGCCACAAGGTCGCCCTAGCTCCCCTCTCCCTATACCTAGTCACCTGTAACCACATTGCTTGACTTTGTTACCAGCCTTCCCTCTTCAACTAGACGCACCAAAATCCTCTCGGTTTATACATTTTCCAGAATTTCTCACTTTGTCCCCCTTGCCAAGCTGCCATCTGCCAAGGAGACTTGCACAGCCTTTCACTTAACATAGTCTTGAACCAAGGCCCCCAGGTTATGGCCAACTTCTGGCTCCAGGGGATCTCAAACAGTCTGTCCTTAGGCTTTCACTGCAGACCAATTTCCAGATGGAACATCATAACCAGGAACTGGAGATGTTTGCAATGTATAGGGCCTCCAAGCTAATTTAGGTGGAGAAGGCCAGAAAGACCGCATCTCCACCTGGGACTTAACACTCAAGCCTCCCTGTAGGCAGCTCACCCTGTGATTTCATGGGACCCTTTCCAATTTCCAAGGTCATCAACCCAGTAGCAGAGAGTCTTAAGCTTTCCAGAGGATCCACTCTAGCTTACACATCTCCCATCTTAAACCTGTCTGAGCCTGCTACTTGGTTCCTTGGTCATCCAGCTGCACATTATTTTGGTATCATGACATACACTGTGATTTTGTCTCCTCTGCACTGATATATTTTGCCAGTTTTTGGATCTATAGACTTTATATTTAGCCTCTGTTTTTGCATCCTCATTATTGTGCTGTTTGCACGTTTTCAATTTAGGATTGTACTTATCAACTGTGTTTTTTGTATTTTTAATGTGGTCTGTAAATTCTGAAACTGTTTATTTGACCCCTGCCACCAGGTTCTACCTTAAAGACTTTTAATTTTATATCTCTGCCAGCATTCTGTATTTGGATCCAATCTGCCCAATCCTAACAAATATGTCATATTTAAATGTTATGTGTGCATGCATGTGTGTTAGTGGGCACAAGCTGAAAGCATGTGGATGCAAGTGTGGGTAAGTGTGTTTATTAAAATATAAACAGGCAGGTAATCCGAATCGCAAAATTGTAAATATTAAACAGGCAAAGACTGGGCGATTGGAAACAACAACAATGAGAGCAAGAAACAAGAAACCAAAGAAACACCATTCACCTTAAGAGATCATCATTATCATTATCATATTATCAGATTTTTATAATAGAAAGTTATGAGTCATCCAATCTTTTAATTCTTTGACACACTCAGTTATCCGAGCTAATTGAGTGTATCGTCTGGTTTCGTTGAGATATATAGCTGGGTATCATCAGCATAACAGTGGATGCTAATCCCCTGCCTTCTAATAATATTTCCTAAGGGAGCATGTATATTGTGAAAAGCAGGGGTCCTAGAACTGAACCTTGTGGCACCCCAAAATTAACTTGCATTAACCTGGATAGCTCTCCATTTAAGTCTACAAAATGGTAACGATCAGACAGGTAGGATTTAAACCAACTTAATGCTTGTCCCTGAATTCCAATGTAATTTTGTAAGTGATCTAGGAGAAGATCATGGTCTATAGTGTCGAATCCAGCACTAAGATCTTGTAAAACTAACAGAGAGATGTAGCCTTGGTCTGAAACTAAAAACAGGAAATTAGTGATCAAAGATTTGAAACTGTGAACATATATAATAATTAACACTAAAACATAGACATCTGTGAACTAATAACGTAATAACAAGAACCAATGACAGGTCAGGGTGGAGACCAGATACTGCTTCCTGCAACTCTGTCATGCACAATAAGATTGGTCAGTGCTCTGCTGATGATGCACTCATAAATGTTATAATCTGCTAACATAACAGAAGCTTTAGTTGCTTAGTTACCCTGGGTTCCTTTGTGACCTTGGAGACTATTACAGGGTTTGCTTTTGGAGTGATCTTTGTTGAATAGCCACTCGTAAGGAGGGTAGCAATGATATTAGATTTCCTCCATTTGTACAGAGACTGTCTGCAGATGTGTGAAGTACAAAGTCAGCCTTATTTTTCTGAGATCCTTAAAATCTCCTCAGTTCATGCCATAATGCACTTCCACAAACATGTGTTGTTAAGATCAACAGGGAACTCAATGACACCTGATTTTTATCCAATTAATTGAAAACAGATGTATTCTAATTTAACTTTCAAATTAATTGCTAACCCAAAAGAGATTCATGTACATCTGCCACCCATCAATACATAATATTTTATCATTTTTCTCAATGAGTAAATGATCAAGTATAAAATTGTTTTAAAATTTGTTTGATTGGGTTTATTTTTCTACTTTTAGGACTTGAGAAAAGCTGAATTTTGAGTCATGCGCAGATTTTATGTGCAAAAAAACCCAAAGTGTTCACAAACTTAAGTACCACTGTAGATTTACTTTACTAATTTGCACAAAATGCAAAACATACTTCTCAAATTCTTTGAAAACTTTGAAACCCTTTATAGGGGAAGATTCTGTGGTCAAAAGCAAAGTTTGGGGTGTGGTCAAACAAAGTGGTGAAGCGAAGGTAATGAAATGTTCTCAATAACCATGTCTAAAAGGCTTGAATTCTTTAGTGATACAATTAAGGTGGATGCTGGGGGTCACAAGCCAGACACCCTGAATTCCCTAGGTCATGATTAAGGGCAAACTTCTTAGGTGAAAAAAACTGAATCTCCATCCATCTCTGCCAAAAAAATTGTGAATTTAAATATAATTCAGGGTTCTCCAGGACCTCACAACCCCACACAGTTACCAAGTAAACAAAGCTGTGCATCTTCAGGCTAATCACATTTTTTTCTGAAAAAAGAATCATGAAAAGACTGCTGGGAAAACAATTGTTTATTGATTGTAGTACAGCAAGAAAAAAAAAACATTCTTGCTTAAATATATGAATGTAACATAGTGTAAGTCTACTCCTAACCTTTTAACAATTTTTAAAAAAACAAACAAATAAATAACAAAAAAACTAACACAAAAAAAATGAAGACTTAATATGATTATTTATTTTGTTTTATTTTTACACCCTACATTTCTAGGTAAATAAGTAACAAAAAAACCAACCACGAAATACATAGAGTACACAATGTTTTAACATGAAATTCTTTAAATGAATATAATTACATAAAATAGCTTATAAGCTAATTTTACTGTTATTAGTAGTAATTTCTAGTAGTAATTTTCTGTTATGTTAGAAGACTTTTCATCAAGGAGATATACTTCTTATTCCATTCGAAAGACATCTGTGTAGGGAAACAAACAGATACAGTTCAGGTCGAAAGTGAATGAGATGTAAAAATGTATTGCTTTTGTAGAAAGACCTGTCAATTACCATTATAATATTAATAATCAAAAGTACACAATCCTGATTCGGATGGTTATTACTCACCTTCAGTAATAGCAGAGGAAATTAAGTGTCTAATTGCAGTCTCTGTTTTCCCAGATGTTTGTGTTGAAGTTGTATGTACCACAGCGATAGGGCTGGACTGGGCATGTACGCAGTGGTGCCCGGTTCCCCAGTGGCATCCCATTCACCCAGAACCATTTTCCATCAAGGAAACGCAGTCCTGTCCACACACTGGCTGTTTGAGCTTGTTCAGTCTCTATTTTAAGCAGGTCTAGCTGTGTTTGAGAATCCACAAAGACCAAGTCAGAGTAATGACTCCTGCAGTGCTTGAGAGCCTCTTCCCATGTTTTCTTCTCCTTCACCAAAAGGAACCTCAGAGAACAAAGAGTAGAAAATTGTCCCCCACAGTTTGTATCAAACCAGTTATTTACTCTCATAACAACACAATTTTCTCCTGGACTCTGGTCATCAGGCTCACTGGTGCTCCACAGTGTGAAGTTTGTTTGTTCTCCATCAGCCCAGTACCAGATGTTTACATGTGGTACACCTCTATACAGTCCAATCCAAGCTAAATTAGGATTCACTCCCATAACAGTTAAAGCATTCCTGAGTTCCTCTACAGATGTGATGCTAGCCAGATTCCCATACTGTTGTTTGCAATAACCCTGACCTGTAGAAAATGGGACTGTCTGTGATAAATAAAGGTATTGTTATATCAGACTTACAGCCATCCCGTAAAATCCCGACAGGAGCCAAATAAAAAAGAGATATTTCATCTTCGTTGTTGTGCGTCTAATCTCTGTAAACCTTCACTTGTATCTCTGCCAAATTCTCTTACAGCTTTCTGACATCAGCTTGACTGAATATATTAAAAGCACATGCAAAATAACCTAAAAGCGTCACCATCCATTCACCAAAAAAAAAAAAAAAAACTTGAAAGCTTGAACATCACACTTGGACCTGCTCTATAAATTTGGTTACAAATTTAGATCCTTTATAAATCTGTAGCTCCTTACCTCTTAAATCACAATTTCTAATACATTTGTTTTATATGTCTTGTGCTGTCTGTTCTCCTGATGTTTTAGCTCACTGGCTGCTTGGAGGATTCACAGAGTAAGTTTAGTTGTATGGAGTAACAGACTTTCCTGTACATATAAAGATCTTAAAGAAATTGCACACAATATTTAAAAGCATTTAGGAAATAAGAATCAGTCATCAGTCTGCATTACTGGTTGGCAAGGTTTAGCTTTTATGAATTGTACAACAAATGATAGAGCTCCACTCAGAAGAAAATTTATTCATTCATTCATTCATTAATTCATTCATCCATTCATTAAATTAGATATGTGTACGTTTAATGCTAATGAACTTTGTCTTATTAGACTAATTTTATTAATTTATTTGCATTATCTGTTAGTATAGACTACTGAATAGACACTGAGCCTTTTCTGTGAGAAATGTGAATTAGTTAGCGTTCTGATAAAGAAGATCATAGCATTAGAGAAGCACGTTCAGATTAGAGAAAGGGTTAGTGAGTGTGAGAGCAGTACAGGGAAAGGACTGAAATCCTTAGCAGGAGTTAGCAATCCACAGACTTAGGCATTAGAGTGACTCAGCGTATTAGCAAAACCAAAGCTAACACTAAGGCTTGCCAATGGGACCACCACTCCTCTCAGCTTCACCTGTCAAACAGATTTGGTATCCTTAGTGATTCACTCGCTAAAAAGACTGAAAGAGCTTTAGTTATAGGAAACTATCTAGGGCATGTGAAATTAGCCAGGCCTCTAGGGGCACTTGTTTGTTTGGATTTGGGACTTGTATGAAAATCTGATGATGTTTTGGGTTATATGCAGATATATAGAACATTCTAAAGGGTTTGCAAACCTTCAAGCACCTGCAAGGGCAGATTCATTTAATTAAAGTATCTGAAACAAAGGTATAACAAAAAAAAAAAAATTGTTTGGCTCCATAATCCCAACAGGCCCACTATGAATTGGACCTAGAGTACAGTGGATTTCTTTCTAAAAGCTTAAAAAAAACTTGAGATCATCAAATGCAGTACTTGTGGGCAGCAGTAGGCTCAGATGATCTCTTGACAATGTATGTGAAGGGCAAGGACTCTTTTGGCAGTATAATCATGTTAATGATGACATTTGGCAACCCTGACATTATTGCTAGGGGTCTAGGTACTGAAACCTGTTTTTCTTTCTTTCTTTCTTTCTTTCTTTCTTTCTTTCTTTCTTTCTTTCTTTCTTTCTTTCTTTCTTTCTTTCTTTCTTTCTTCTAAATTTGTTTTTCTGCCCTGAAATGAAATTATGTAGACCAAACCATAAGTCACAGGGACAGCATTTGGTCAGTAGTATTGCTCCGTCATCACTCTGACATTATTTTGAGTGGTCCTGGTAATGGAACTGGTATGCTTTTATTAATTTTTGTTCCTGTCTTGGTTTTCACATTATGCAATGAAGATGGTCCAAGTGAGCACAAGTGTTTGTCATACTATATATATATCTTTTGAGCCATGAGCCCTGCAAACAAAACTCTTTATCACCTGGCTTCTCACAAAGAAAACAGCCTCAAACCCATTTAACTCTGTCTATTTAGAATTCTGATCATTTGCATATATGCAAAATAATATACCTTTTCAAACTAATCCAAGGATTGTTGGCTTATCTTCACCATGGTGTGAAAATATTCACCAGAGTGAAAACCAAAAATATCAAATGGTTTACCAAGGAAATGCACCAATTTCTATGTTTTACTGTGAATAAAATATTCACATTTAGCAGATGCCCTTATCCAGAGCGATGTACAGTACAAAAGGGCTTTTCGAAGTCTCTTTCAGTGACTACCCTAAATAAACACTGGTTCACTAGATTACAAACTTAACTATACCATCAGCCCAAAACTCTGTTGGGAGGATTTATAGCACATTTTTTAATGCATAAAGACATACAACAAACAGGGGGAAAATAAGCAATAGTTTAAGTCAAGTCAAGTCAAGTTTATTTGTATAGCGCTTTTCACAACAGACATTGTCTCAAAGCAGCTTTACAGAAAACAACAGTGAAGGTGAATGGTGTGCGTTTGTCCCTGATGAGCAAGCCGTGGCGACAGTGGCAAGGAAAAACTCCCTTAGAGATGATATGAGGAAGAAACCTTGAGAGGAACCAGACTCAAAGGGGAACCCATCCTCATATGAGTTTAGGTGTTATAGAAAGTGGTAGGTCTTCACCTGTCATTTTAAAATTTGACATCTAGGAGAAGTTCATTCCACCACCTTGCTTCCAGAACAGAAAAAAGTCTTGATATATACCTACCTCTTACCCTTTAGAAAAGGTTGGTGCTCCAAGACTTGAGGGAGTAAAGTGCAGTGTGAGGAGTGATCAGTGACAGCAAACGTATGACTGGAACCAGGATCAGCCATGTGCGAGGCAGACACTCTGGCATAGGGGAGTGTGTGAACCCAAATGTCAGCTGGGTTGATGTGTCAAGTCAAGAAGAAGCTTTTATTGTCATTTCAACCATATATAACTGACGCAGTACACAGTGAAATGGAACAACGTTCCTCCAGAACTCTGCAACTCTGGTGCTATATAAAACAACATAAAACTACATAACAGAAAACACAGGGCTAAAGACTAGTAATTGTCCTTGCCACATAAAGTGCAAAAATGTTGTTGCATTGGCCGGGAATCAAACACAGGCCTCCAGCGTGGCAGGCAAGAATTCTACCACTGAACCACCAATGCTTGATGTGATGTTTTTTTTCACTGCAGGCAGTTTGGGTAGAGTTTACATCCAGGACTGTATGATGCCCCCTGTGCTGTGGTGATCAGAAGCTGGGCAACACCACCAGTGGGGATCAAGTGCTGGGCAAAACAAAAAAAAATCGGTGATCAGGGCTGCAGTGACACCCAGCTCTGTATTTAATCTAAGATTAATTGGCCTGCTATAGTTTGTATATGAGTGCCCTGAAGTATTCCGTTCTCTGCTGGGAACTGAGCTGTTGGGTTCACGGTTGGCTAGTTTGTTTTGTCAGCAAGTCTGGACTCTGTTATAGGGAAGTGCACGAACACAAACGCAGGGACAAACTATAATAAGTCCATATTGTTTATTGAAAAAAACCCACATCAGACTTCCTGTACCCTTGCATGCCATGGACTCACTCACACTTATGGTCATGTTTACATACACATGTACAATAAGTGCTGCTAAATTATGCTAATTAGTGTAGCTAGATTATCAGTCTACCCTGGTTAACAATCCCTAAAAGAATATCAAGCCTTTAAAAATCTTTGTACTATTTTATTTTAAAACACTAGCTTTCTAGGTTATTTTATATAATTTAATAAAAACCAACCACCAACCATTTACACAAACGTATACAATGTTTGAATATAAACACATATAAAAGTAATCAATATAATTAAATAAAACCTGCCCCAATTTACAATAGGCTTAAATTATTTTTCTGTTATTTTAGAGGTGAATACATAATGAATAAAGTCTTGAAGAATTCTTTTTCTCCTTTTCCTGACCGAAATGTTCTTATTCCATTTTAAAGCCATCTGTTTAAGAAAAAAAAAAACGATGGTTATTGATGGTTATTCATACACATGGTGTTCTTGTTTGACATTATGACATTACTTTTTAAATTCTGATTCGGATGGTTATTACTCACCTGCTCTAATAGCAGAGGAAATTAAGTTTGTCATTGCAGTCTCTGTTCTTCCAGACGTTTGTGTTGAAGTTGTACGCACCACAGCGGTAGGGCCGGACTGGGCATGTAGGCGGTGAGACCAGGCTCCCCAGTGACATCCCATTCACCCAGTACCATTGTCCATTGTGAAAGCGCAGTCCTGTCCACACACTGGCTGTTTGAGCTTGTTCAGTCTCTATTTTGAGCAGGTCTAGCTGTGTTTGAAAATCCTTCTATGCTAGTAGCTAACCTTAGCTGGCCTGCTCCACTATCTCTACTGCTGGCAAATGTCTGCTCCCTGGACAATAAATTGGACTACATCAGACTCCAACAAGCTACTCGGCATGAGTACAGACACTGCTGCATCTTTGTGTTCACTGAGACGTGGCTGAGCGACAGAGTTCCGGCCGCCGCCATTCAGCTGGACGGGCTAGCCGCGTTTCGTGCCGACAGAAATGCAGCTCTGTGCAGTAAGACTCGCGGTGGCGGTCTGTGTGTTTACATCAACACAGAATGGTGTAAGAACTCTGTCCTCGTTTCCACCTAATGCTCATCACTGTTGGAGTTTATGGTTCACCACCACTATTGTGCTCGGCGTGTACAATCCACCTAGCAGAAGGACTCTGCTGTACGGACATCTAGGGGAAGTTTATTCCACCACCTTAGTGCCAGACAGAGAAGAGCCTTGCAGTATACTTACCTCTCATTCTGAGAGAAGGTGGTACCAGTCGAGCAGTGCTGTAGGATCTCAGGCAGCATAGTGCAGTGTGAGGACTGATGAGGTCTCTGAGGTAAGATGGTGCTGGTGGATTTTTGGCCTTGTAGGCAAGCATCAGTGTTTTGAATCTGATATGTGCAGCTACTGGAAGCCGGTGAAGGGAACGCAGCAGTGGGGTGGTGTGGGAGAACATACATGTACTGGAAGCAGTGCAGCCAAGAGAAACGCTACAAAATAAAGAGAATAAACTGTTGGGAATAAATTTATATAATTTCAGTGCTTCTGATAGTGTTTAGTCCAGCAGAAAAGGCTTTTGCTAGCCCTGACAGCCCGCTACTGTATATTATATTATATTATATTATATTATATTATATTATATTATATTATATTATATTATATTATATTATATTATTCTCTGCAAAATAGTATGGACAGCAAAGACCACAAATAAAAATAAATTTAATGCAGAGTAATGGTGCAGGTTGCCTGTTATTACAGTTTTTCTCAGTTGCTTTGGAGCATTTCTCGAATCATCCTTAAGATTTGCAAATCAGTAAGTGCATTCTCAAAACAATGTGAACAAACAGCACAATACATTGGATTTCTTGCAAAAGCCTGTTTTCTGCTTAAAATCCTCGGTTCTTTTCTCAAAAGTAAGTATTTGCGTCAATGAACATATCATTGCCATCAAAATAACAAGTCCTTTTATCATTGTTTACGATCAAGATAGTCAAAATGTTGTCATTTTTTCACTATGACACTGCTTTATTTTAGTATTTCTTGATGTAAACTATGTTTTGGATTACAAGTATTAAAAATGCACGAGGCTGAATTGGCAACTATGAATTTCAACAGCACAAATGTACACATTACTGTATGTGGGAAATTGATTGTAAGAGACTGGACAGGATTCACACTTTTTTATTTTTCTTTAGTAGTGGACTGACAAAAAAAATTACAATATAATGTCATTGTGATAGAAAATAAAAAGACACAAATTAAAATTCCAAAAGGTAAACATAGGAAATACTTCTTAGGCAGAACTGCGCACTCCTCGCTCTACGCTAACGTAGTTGGGGCTAAGGTGTGCGGCTACGGGGCGATGCCGCGTGTTGAAGAGATGCTAGCCAGCTATCTCTCTCCTAGCGTAGCATCGTCACTGAAGGCCCTGGTTTTCCCTACTAAGCCACTACGTGTTACATCGGCTCTAGTAGGGAGGGCTTACGCGGCAGCAGGTCAGGCTGCGGGTTGTCTCCACACCATGGGTGTGTTACAGGCATACCAGGCTGACCTGCTACGTGATTGGATGCTCTGGGGTTCACCCTCAGGGAAAACCCGCATTCTACTATCAATTTCTTGCGGCGCGCCCTTCGAGCCTTGGATGTTTGGAAAGACCGAACGTTTCTGTCCCGTGGCCCCGTGTTGGGGACTCCGTGTCATCACGTGACACTAACAACGGACGCTTCCCTCACGGGATGGGGAGCGGTCATGAGTGGCCACTCCGCCCAAGGTCTGTGGAGCGGCCCACGTCTCTCGTGGCACATAAATTGCCTGGAGATGATGACAGTGTTTTTAGGGTTAAAGCACTTCCTCCCAGACCTGAGAGATCACCATGTGTTGGTCCGCACGGACAATACTGCGGTGGTCTCTTACATCATCCACCAAGGGGGTCTCCGATCTCACCCCTTGTACAAGCTAGCGCGAGCGGTCCTCTTGTGGTCTCGGGACAGGCTCCTATCTTTGAGGGCCATTTACTTCCCGGGACGGTTGAATGTCAGAGCAGACGCCCTGTCAAGGCAGGGGCCAAGGCCTGGGGAATGGCGTCTCCACCCCAAGGTGGTGGAGCTCATATGGTTCTACAGAGCCCAGGTGGATCTTTTTGCGACCCAGGAGACCTTGCACTGTCCCCTCTCGTTCTCTCTCTCACCCAGCCCCGTTAGGGCTGGATGCCATGGTACAATCGTGGCCGAGGCTACGCCTGTACGCCTTTTCCCCGATCGCACTGTTCCCTGGAGTTCTGGAGAGAGTTAGCCGGGATGGAGTCCGTCTCCTCCTGGTAGCGCTTCGATGGCCGGGCAAACCATGGTTTGTGGATCTGGTGTCTCTACCTCCATAGGAAATTCCTCCCAGGAGGGATCTCCTCTCACAGGCGGGCGGAACCCTGTGGCTGTGGCTTTGGCCCCTGAGGCACAGTTTGTAGTGGGTGGTTTCTCTACCAAGGTAGTAGAAACCCTTCTCCACTCCAGAGCTCCCTCTACGAGGAGGTCGTATGCTGCACGGTGGCGACTGTTTACATCTTGGTGCGAGCACCATGGCCTGGAACCTGTTAACTGCCCAATCGGTTCAGGTCTGAAGTTCTTACAGGAGCAGTTTGCTGCAGGGTTAACCCCTCCGACCCCGATGGTTTACGTGTCTGCCATCGCGGCATATGGCACCCCGCCTGCGGGGCAGTCGCTGGGTAGGCACCCACTGGTGACACGTTTCCTTTGCGGCACCCGGAGACTGAGGCCCGGGACGTGACCCAGAGTGCCTGTCTGGGATCTGGCAGTTGTGCTGGCGGCTCTATCTGAGCCCCCCTTCGAGCCATTAGCCGATGTGGCCCTTAGGTTTCTGTCTATTAAGACCACCTTCTTGGCGATTTCTTCCCTGAAGAGGATCAGGTATCTACAGGCTTTGTCCGTGGCCCCGTCTCGCCTGGATTTTGCCCCTGGCATGGCCAGAGCGTTTCTCTATCCGAAACCTGGGTAGGTACCTAAGGTGCCTTCGGCTCCCTCACGTCCTGTTGTGTTTTGCTGGCATACTGCCCTCCTCTATTTACAGCCCCCGAACAGGAGCGACAGCACCGACTATGTCCAGTGCGAGCAGGACGAGTCCATGGAGGAAGTCGGAGCAGCTGCTTGAGAGCTTCAGAGCTCACTCCACCTGGAGTGTGGCGGCCTATACGGCCTGGTCCGCTGGAGTGTCACTCCAGGACATCTGTGATGCTGTGTCAGGTTCAATGACCTTGACCTTAGAGCAACCCCAGGTTCCTTTTTCCTACTTGCTGGTGCCGAGGCCCTTCACTTTCTAGGCAGGGTCTGGTTAGTATGGCGTGATTGGACACTCGTTCCCATAGTGTTTTGACGCAGCTGGAGTTCCTGAAGGGGAACCTCTCTAGGTTATGACCGTAACCGTAGTTCCCCGAGGGAACGAGACGCTGCGTCTCCATGCCACACTCCGTGAGTCCCTGCGGCGCTTACCTTCTCTCGCAGGAGCTAGCGTCTTGTCCATCTCGCAGCCATTTGTAGCTTCCTGTTGACGCGACGTCGCCCGCTGATGACGTCACGTCCCAAACACCTATTGGTCAGATTACACACGTGGTTCAGAGCTCGGGTCACGCAGGGGCATTCCCATAGCGTTTCGACGCAGCGTCTCGTTCCCTCGGGGGGAACTATGGTTACGGTCGTAACCAAGAGATGGTCCACAACAGTGGCTCTAATTTCATCTAAAATGTGTTTATATCTCTGGCCTCTTCTTTCTCTTCCTCTATTTTGCCTCCTTACCCTTCCAGCATGCATCCTTATTCTTGGCTCTTGACCATGTTCGTTTCCTAGTTGTTCATCCATTTTTAACAATTGTAAATCTGTTTTGCTCTTTTTATATACACTTGCCAATTACAGTAAAGGTTCACGAGATTCAGCCTTGACCTATTTTAGAGAACTAGTTGATTATTGGTTGATTTGAAAGTAAACACGCCCCTTCATTAGTGACATTCAAGCTTCATCTGCACAATTCATCAATTCAAGACAAATTTACCAAAAAAGTTTAATAGAACTGGGATGAAGAAGAGCTTGACAAATTTTGACAGTTGGTTTAACCATTTTGCACTAATTGAGTTATGCAATGAACTGATGCCTAAATGTTTTGGGGGTTAAATTTATTTAGGTGAAACTAGTATAATATATTTTGATTAACATGACACAAACAACTGATAATGTAGGAAAAAGCAGACACTTGTACACAATCGATTAAATGATGTAACAAAGCATTCGCAATTTGATCAAAGCAACGAGAAATGTTTGTATGATGAGCACAAATGACTAAATGATGTGGAGGTTGAACAAGTAGTTTTAAGAATTTAATTTCTGATCTGAGAAATGCTCCAAAGCGGCTGATGAAGACTGTAATCAAGCCTGCACGAATCCATGAGTCCCCCAACCCCCCCCCCCCCACCACCAAACACACACACACACACACACACACACTGGTACATGGAAAAAATGGTCTTACATAAAATCTGTGGTTTAAAAAAGTTTGGGAACTGCTAATATAAAAGGATTTGGGGACATCTAGTGGCAGTAGTGTGTCTATTAGCAAAGGCAAATATGTCCTAGATAAGGGACTTAAAGATCATGCACTACGTTCAGCTCTACATAGTTTGCCCTCAAGGCAGACCTCTTCTTTTTTTGGGTCGGATAGGATAAATTATCCATAACAGAGTTGGAAAGATAACCAAGAGGGCAATAATCCATAGTAGTGGAAAGATGTGATGAAGAGGAAGACTGATGGCCAGCAAGCCATGTCTACCAGCACACAGCTGCAATTCCCACCCCAGAAAGATTTTTGCCTAAATTGTTTTCAACTGAAAATTTTTTTTAGAGCATTGCTCCCTGTAAGTTCATTAGTTCTGCAAGAATACATATTTTGTGACTTTGTTCACCAGGAAACTGGACCAACATGGAATGGACAAACTGCCCCTTCCCCACAACACCGGAAAAGAAAAGGGTTTTCTAACACAAAGGGAGGGGTATTTCAAGACCTTCCTTTTCACAGGTCATATAATGGTGCAATCGACCTTCTTCATGCCTCTGCATGGTCAAATGTACACCTTTAGGGCAAAACAAAAGGTTATGCAGGATTACTTAGAGAAAGCCCTAATTTAAGGTTATATTATAAATCCACCTCTCCAGCTTTATTAGATTTCTTCTTTGTGGAGAGGAAAGGGGGAAGCCCCAGACCCTGTATCAACTCTAAATGTTGAACATGTAACTTTTGACTTATAGGGCAAAATAAAAAATGTAAAATGTGAAAAAAAAGATATATATACAGTGAGGAAAATAAGTATTTGAACACTCTGCTATTTTGCAAGTTCCCCACTTAGAAATCATGGAGGGGTTTGAAATTGTCATCGTAGGTGCATGTCCACTGTGAGAGACATAATCTAAAAAAAAAAAATCCAGAAATCAAAATGTATGATTTTTAAACTATTTATTTGTATGATACAGCTGCAAATAAGTATTTGAACACCTGTCTATCAGCTAGAATTCTGACCCTAAAAGACCTGTTAGTCTGCCTTTAAAATCTCCACCTCCACTACATTTATTATCCTAAATTAGATGCACCTGTTTGAGGTCGTTAGCTGCATAAAGACACCTGTCCACCCCATACAATCAGTAAGAATCCAACTCCTAACATGGCCAAGACCAAAGAGCTGTCCAAAGACAATAGAGACAAAATTGTACACCTCCACAAGGCTGGAAAGGGCTACGGGGAAATTGCCAAGCAGCTTGGTGAAAAAAGGTCCACTGTTGGAGCAATCACTAGAAAATGGAAGAAGCTAAACAGGACTGTCAATCTCCCTCGGACTGGGGCTCCATGCAAGATCTCACCTCGTGGGGTCTCAGTGATCCTAAGGAAGGTGAGAAATCAGCCCAGAACTACACGGGAGGAGTTGGTCAATGACCTGAAAAGTGCTGGGACCACCATTTCCAAGGTTACTGTTGGTAATACACTAAGACGTCATGGTTTGAAATCATGCATGGCACGGAAGGTTCCCCTGCTTAAACCAGCACATGTCAGGCACGTTTTAAGTTTGCCAATGACCATTTGGATGATCCAGAGGAGTCATGGGAGAAAGTCATGTGGTCAGATGAGACCAAAATAGAACTTTTGGGTCATAATTCCACTAAACGTGTTTGGAGGAAGAAGAATGATGAGTACCATCCCAAGAATACCATCCCTACTGTGAAGCATGGGGGTGGTAGCATCATGCTTTGGGGGTGTTTTTCTGCACATGGGACAGGACGACTGCACTGTATTAAGGAGAGGATGACCGGGGCCATGTATTGTGAGATGTTGGGGAACAACCTCCTTCCCTCAGTTAGAGCATTGAAGATGGGTCGAGGCTGGGTCTTCCAACATGACAATGACCCAAAGCACACAGCCAGGATAAGCAAGGAGTGGCTCTGTAAGAAGCATATCAAGGTTCTGGCGTGGCCTAGCCAGTGTCCAGACCTAAACCCAATAGAGAATCTTTGGAGGGAGCTCAAACTCCGTGTTTCTCAGCGACAGGCCAGAAACCTGAATGATCTAGAGAAGATCTGTGTGGAGGAGTGGGCAAAAATTCCCTCCTGCAGTGTGTGCAAACCTGGTGAAAAACTACAGGAAACGTTTGACCTCTGTAATTGCAAACAAAGGCTACTGTACCAAATATTGACATTGACTCTCTAAAGTGTTCAAATACTTATTTGCAGCTGTATCATACAAATAAATAGTTTAAAAATCATACATTGTGTTTTCTGTATTTTTTTTTTTAGATTATGTCTCTCACAGTGGACATGCACCTACGATGACAATTTCAGACCCCTCCATGATTTCTAAGTGGGAGAACTTGCAGGGTGTTCAAATACTTATTTTCCTCACTGTATATATATATATATATATATATATATATATATATATATATATATATATATATATATATATATATATATTACATACATACATACATACATACATACATACATACAATACAAACCCGATTTCAAAAAAGTTGGGACACTGTACAAATTGTGAATAAAAATAGAATGCAATGATGTGGAAGTTTTAAATTTCAATATTTTATTCAGAATACAACATAGATGACATCAAATGTTTAAACTGAGAACATTTATAATTTTAAGGGAAAAATAAGTTGATTTTAAATTTCATGGCATCAACACTGTGGGAGAGCGAGTGGGAGGGAGGAAAAAGGACAGCCACAACAGGTCGGTTCATAGGCGTCACCGCCGTTCTTTATTCTATGTATTGTTTATTTGTCACACTGGTGTCTGGTCGCACAGCGCTCACGCAGCACTTCTGGCACACACACCCTCACACGCCTCCGCTCCCTCCGCTTTTATGCGCCTCCTGATCCTCGAAAAGAGAGCACAGACATCAGGTCTTATTAGTAAATCCCCGCTCATCTGCGTCCTGCCCCGCCCCCCATTCACAAACCGAAGCTCTACCACGCCCCTGCTGCCACAAACCCCCACCGCCCGACTCAGGCCGGGGAGCCGTCCGGCCCGCCACCCACTGCCCCCCCCCCCCCCCCCGTCGCGAGAGGAAGTCGGCTACGACCATCTGCGCCCCCGTTCTGTGGACCACCTCGAACTTCAATGGCTGAAGTGCCAGATACCACAGAGTGATCCGCGTGTTGGTATCTTTCATGCGATGGAGCCACTGGAGCGAGGTGTGGTCCAAACAGAGGGTAAAGGCCCGTCCCAACAGATAGTAACGGAGGGTGAGGACCGCCCATTTGATGGCCAGGCACTCCCTCTCGATAGTGCTGTACCATCTTTCCCGTACCGACAGCTTATGAACAGCACCGGCCGTTCCTCCCCCTCCACCATCTGGGACAACACTGCCCCCAGCCCTCCATCCGACACATCAGTCTGCAAAACAAAGGGGAGAGAGAAATCAGGTGCATGCAAAAGTGAACCTCCGCAGAGCGCGGCTTTAACACGCGTAAAAGCCTGTTGGCACGGCTACGACCACTGGACCGGATCTGGAGCTCCCTTTTTAGTGAGATCGGTCAGCGAGCTGGTGATGTCCGAAAACATAGGGATGAATCTCCTGTAATAGTTCGCCAGCCCCAGAAACCGTCTCACCTCCTTTTTGGTCTTAGGTCTCGGACAGGCCGCAATCGCTGCCGTCTTGTCAATCTGGGGATGCACCTGCCCATGACCCAAGTGGATACCCAGATACCGAAACTCCACTCGCCCAATTGCGCACTTCTTCGGGTTCGCCGTGAGCCCTGCCCGTCTCAAGGTCCGCAGGACCGCCCTGAGATGTTGCAGATGCCGCTGCCAGTCATTGCTTTGTGCGGACTGAGAATCCGGTCCATCAAACGTTGAAACGTCGCCGGGGCTCCAAACAAACCGAACGGAAGTGTGACGAACTGGTGTAAACCGAACGGAGTGGAGAAAGCCGTTTTTCCCGGGATATTGGCGTCAAGGGGATCTGCCAATAACCCTTGGTTAAATCCAGTGTCGAATAAAAGCGAGCCACACCTAACCGATCAAGCAGCTCGTCGATGCGAGGCATTGGATACGCGTCGAACTTCGACACCGCGTTGACCTTACGATAGTCCACACAGAACCGGACCGACCCGTTGGGCTTGGGAACCAAGACCACCGGGCTGCTCCAGTCGCTGTGGGACTCCTTGACCACCCCCAGGTCGAGCAATGCCTGAAGTTCCTCCCGTACCACGTTCTTTTTGTGTTCGGGCAGGCGGTACAGGCGACTGCACACCACGACCCCGGGAGATGTCTCGATATGGTGTTCTATGAGATTCATTCGCCCAGGCGGGGGAGAGAACACGTCCGCAAACTCTTGCTGTAATTTTGCAACCTGTGCTCTCTGCGACGGCGAGAGATGGTCTCCACAGGGGACCGAGGCGGGTTCTGACGCGGTTTTCAGTCATCCCTACGGTCCCAGCTCCTCTCTCTCAGGGATCACTGTCACTAGAGACACAGGCACCACCTCGTTCCACTGTTTCAGGAGATTGAGATGGTACACCTGGAGCGCCCCGCCCCTGTCTGTGCGCCGCACCTCATAGTCAACATCCCCCACCCGCCGTGTAACCACGAAAGGCCCTTGCCACTTGGCGAGTAATTTAGAGCTTGATGTGAGTAGCAGAACGAGGACTTTGTCCCCCGGCGTGAAATGCCGAAGCCGCGCGCCCTTGTCGCACAACCGGGTTTGCCGTTCCTGTGCCTGTAGCAAATTCTCCAAGGTTAAATGTCCCAGTGAATGGAGTTTTGTTTTCAGGTCCAGGACGTATTGGATTTCGTTCGTTGCGCTTGAAGGTCCCTCCTCCCAATTTTCGCAGAGCACGTCTAGTACTCCGCGCGGCTTACGGCCGTAAAGCAATTAAAATGGGGAAAACCCAGTGGAGGCTTGTGGGACCTCTCATACTGCGAACAACAAGGGCTCGAGCCATTTATCCCAATTCCGTGCGTCCCCCTGTACGAACTTTCGGATCATGCTCTTCAGGGTCCTATTAAAGCGCTCCACCAGACCGTCGGTTTGCGGATGATAAACGCTGGTGCGAATCGCTTTAATCCCCAACAGCTCGTACAGTTCGCGGAGTGTCCGTGACATAAACGCCGTGCCCTGGTCGGTTAGGATCTCTTTCGGAATCCCGACACGGGAGATGACGCGAAAAAGCGCTTCAGCAACGCTACGCGCTGAGATGCTGCGGAGAGGCACGGCTTCCGGGTATCGCGTCGCATAATCCACTATGACTAACGCAAAACGATGCCCGCGCGCAGTTCGCTCTAACGGACCGATAAGGTCCATACCGATTCTCTCAAACGGGACCTCGATCAGGGGCAGGGGTCGCAAAGGCGCTTTAGGGATGGCCCGGTGGATTTACCAGCTGACATTCCCAGCATGCCGCACACCATTGACGCACATCGCTGTGAATGCCTGGCCAGTAAAACCGCCCTGTTAGACGGTCTAGTGTTTTCGCGCCGCCCAGGTGGCCTGCCATCAGATTGTGGTGAGCCGCATGAAACAGAAGCTCCTTGCGGCTCCTTGGGACCAGCAAATGGGTCGTTTCTTCACCGGTTCGCGCGTCCTGCGTCACTTGGTACAGCTTATCGCGAATGATGGCAACGTAGGGATACGAAAGCGCGCTATCAGGCTGGATATGCTGACCATCGATTGCTCTCACCTGGTCGAAGGCGTGTCGGTACGTTCCCGCTTGATCGGGGGCAGCCTGTGGCGCCTCGGGGACCCGAACCGACACCCCCACATCCATGACAGGACACTGGTCCAGGAAATGTCCCGGCTCCCTGCAGCACCAACAGACTGGCCCAGGCTTCCGCTCCAACCCCGCACGAGTTGCCTCACCCACCTGTGGAGATAGCGGCACAGATCTGTGAGAAAAAAACCAGAGGGAGAGGAAGTGGAAATGGAAGAGGGAGGGGCTCGTGGCCGAGCCACCGGCTTCGAGGGAATCGGCCCCCGTTTCCGGGGTAGGGGGAGAGG
This sequence comes from Silurus aristotelis, assembly GCF_946808225.1. Lineage (NCBI taxonomy): Eukaryota > Metazoa > Chordata > Actinopteri > Siluriformes > Siluridae > Silurus > Silurus aristotelis. The sequence continues at coordinate 3,145,924 of NC_139576.1, forward strand.
GGGAAGAGCCAGGCAGCAGCGATGAAAAAGGCTCAGCGGAGGATCCGGAAGTCCCGCCCGTCGCCGCGTACACCGCCAGGTGGTCCTCTGCCAGCTGCACTGCCTTCTCCATGGTCTCCATGGCTGGCACTGAACCCACGCCGCCATCTGCGGCAGAAGACGCGTGAAGAACTGCTCCAAGACCACGCGATCCATGACCTTGTCCGCGCTCTGGTCCTCATCCAGCAGCCACCTCCGGCAGGCGTCCCGAAGCTGGTGAGCGAACAGCCGGCTGAACTCGCGTAGCGTCAACGCGCGGAAACGCTGTCGGCCTTGCTCTGGCGTCCGGCCCACTCGCTGGAGGATGGATCGCTTCAGATCGCCTTACTCCAGCATACGGTCAGCCGGTAGCTGCTGGGCTGCGAGCTGGGCTTCTCCGGAAAGCAACGGCAGCAGGCGAAGAGCTCTCTCCATTCCGGTCCACTCTCCGGCGGCCGCCACACGCTCGAACAGATCCAGGAAGGCCTCAACATCATCCTGCACGCGCCCATCTTGGTTAGCGGAATGCATGGGGGAGGACGGAAGGGGGGCTGGCCCCCAGAGCCTCACGGAACGCTGCCTCCGCCTGGGCTCAGACCACTGCTTCGAACCGTTGCTCCTGCTCCGCACACACCTGGAGGAGTGCCTGATGCTGGGTCTGCTGGAGCTCCGCGATCGCCTTCACTAGGTCCGCCAACGGTGACGGTTCCATGTCCGCCCGACCTGTGTTCCTTTTTCCCAGGTTTTGGCACCACTGTGGGAGAGCGAGTGGGAGGGAGGAAAAAGGACAGCCACAACAGGTCGGTTCACAGGCATCACCGCCTTCTTTATTCAATGTATTGTTTATTTGTCACACTGGTGTCTGGTCGCATAGCGCTCACGCGGAACTTTGTCGCATCTTCCTCTTTATGATGCACCATATGTTTTCTATAGGTGAAAGATCTGGACTGCAGGCTGGCCATTTCAAGGTTTCTTCCTTATGCCATCTTGGGGAGTTTTTCCTTCACCACAGTCGCCACCGGGACAAACTTACTTATAAAGAACATATTCACTTTTAATCACCACATTATCTGTGTAAAGCTGCTTTGAGACAATGTTCATTGTTAAAAGCGCTATACAAATAAAAATTTCAGAATCTGGATCCTTCTTCTATGCAGCCATGATGTAATTGATGCAGTATGTGGTCTGGCATTGTCATGTTGAAAATGCAAGGTCTTCCCTGAAAGAGACAACGTCTGGATGGGAGCATATGTTGTTCTAGAACTTACAAGGATATACCTTGAGCATTGATGGTGCCTTTCCAGATGTGTAAGCTGCCCATGCCACACGCACTCATGCAACCCCATACTATCAGAGATTCAGGCTTCTGAACTGAGCGCTGATAACAACTTGGGTTGTCCTTATCATCTTTACTCCGGATGACAGGGCGTCCCAGTTTTCCAAAAAGAGCTTTAAATTTTTATTAGTCTGACCACAGAACAGTTTTCCACTTTGCCACAGTTCATTTTAAATGAGCCTTGGCCCAGAGAAAACACCTGTGCTTCTGGATCATGTTTAGATATGGCTTCTTTTTTAACCTTTAGAGTTTTAGCCGGCAACGGCGAATGGCACGGTGGATTGTGATTGAAGTATTCCTGAGCACATGTTGTGATTTCCATTACAGTAGCATTCCTGAATGTGATGCAGTGCCGTCTAAGGGCCGGAAGATCACGGGCATCCAGTAGGGTTTTCCGGCCTTGAACCTTATGCACAGAGATGTTCCAGATTCTTTGGATGATATCATGCACTGTAGATGATGAGAACTTCAAACTCTTTGCAATTTATCTCTGAGAAACTCCTTTCTGATATTGCTCCACTATTTTTTACCGCAGCATTGGGGGAATTGGTAACCCAGCCATTATGGATGCACAAGCAAGTGCACTCTTAGTGTCGGTCCCAAGCCCGGGTAAATGGGGAGGGTTGCATTAGGAAGGGCATCCAGCGTAAAACATGTGCCAAATCAAATATGCGACAGATGATCCGCTGTGGCAACCCCTAATGGGAGCAGCCGAAAGAAGAAGAAGATTGGGGGAATTGGTGATCCTCTGCCCATCTTGACTTCTGAGAGACACTGCCACTCTGAGAGGCTCTTTTCATACCCAATCATGTTGCTAATTGACCTAATAAGTTGCAAATTGGTCCTCCAGCTGTTTCCTATATGTAAATTTTTCTATATGTACAACTTTTGTACAAGCCTCTTATTGCTACCTGTCCCGATTTTTTTGGAATGTGTCGCTCTCATGAAATCCAAAATGAGCCAATATTTGAAATGACATTTCAAAATGTCTCACTTTCAACATTGATATGTTATCTATTGTGAATAAAATAAAAGTTTATGAGATTTGTAAATTATTGGATTTTTTTTATTCGCAATTATTTATATATATATATATATATATATATATATATATATATATATATATATATATATATATATATATATATATGTGTGTATGTATGTGTGTGTGTGTGTGTGTGTGTGTGTGTGTGTGTATGTGTATATATATATATATATATATATATATACACACACACACACACACACACACACACACACACACATACATGGAACATAAACATGGGAACAAAGACAAGGCATGCAGTCAGCATGCATTTTGAGAAGGCTTGTATTAAGTATAAAAGGGCATTCACGGACAGAACACCCTCTAAAATAAGCTTTCTGGGGACAAATTATTTAAAGGAGGCCACGTCTTTACCCCCTGGCATGAGTATGTTGTGGAGGGAGGTCAAGCTCTCGCTCGAGAGCAGTTTTGTGGGCTCCTGGCACATGGTATAAGGAGTTCCACATGGCTCTATGTGGACTCCTGACTTGAACTTGGATTAAGGGGTCCTCTTCTGGGCCCTTGGCTTGAGCTTGGTTTTGAGCTGAAGCGTGGCAAAGACAACTGCCTTTGTTTGTGTGCATTCTTCTCCCATCCCCTTAGCCTGGTAGAATAGAATTTCCCCATTGGGGAGTGGGAACTGCTAGCAGTTAAGCTTGGCCTCAAGGAGTGGTGCCACTTGCTGGATGGTTAAAAGCTCCCATTTGTCATGTGGACAGACCATTGCAATCTTGAGTATCTGCAGACTGCCAAATGCCTCAACCCCTGTTAGGCCTGCTTGGGCTAGTCCTCGGGCAATTTAACTTCTCCCTGTCCTATCGCCCAGATTGCGGGAATAGCAAACCTGATGCTCTCTCCCCACTATACTCCTCTGAAGAAAAGGGCATACTCCCCTCCTCCGGTTTGCACATATAATTTGGACATCAAGAGGACGGTGCAGTGTGCCACATTGGACCAACCTGTTCCCGGAGGGCTGCCCATGACGAAGACTACATGTGCCTGTCCAGCTGCACTCCCAAGTGCTCCAGTGGCGCCACAACTCCCCCTTATTTTGCCACCTTATTGATCCCTCCACCTTGGCCCTACTCCAGCAAAACTTCTGGTGCCCCACTCTCCAGAAGGACATCTGCAAATTTGTCACTGCCTTACCCACCTGTGCTTGACAGAAGAGCCACAAGGTCGCCCAGGCTCCCCTCTCCCTGTACCTAGTCACCCCTAATCAGACATTGCTTGACTTTGTTACCAGCCTTCCCCCTTCAACTAGACACACCAAAATCCTAGCCTAGCCAGCCTAGCTCCTCCACCTGCACAGCCTTCCACTTAACATAGTCTTGAACCAAGGCCCCCAGTTCATGGCCAACTTCTGGCTCCAGGGTATCTCAAACAGTCTGTCCTTAGGCTTTCACCTGCAGACCAATTGCCAGATGGAACATCATAACCAGGAACTGGAGATGTTTGCAATGTATAGGGCCTCCAAGCTAATTTAGGTGGAGAAGGTCAGAAAGACTGCATCTCCACCTGGGACTTACCACTCAAGCCTCCCTGTAGGCAGCTCACCCTGTGATTTCATGGGACCCTTTCCAATTTCTAAGGTCATCAACCTAGTAGCAGAGAGTGTTAAGCTTTCCAGAGTGCTCCAGAGGAGCCACCCTAGCTTACACATCTCCTATCTCAAACCTGTCCGAGCCTGCTACTTGGTTCCTTGGTCATCCAGCCACACATTATTTTGGGATCATGACGTAGACTGTGATTTTGTCTCCTCTGCACTGATATATTTTGCCAGTTTTTGGATCTATAGACTTTATATTTAGCCTCTGCTTTTGCATCCTCAGTATTGCACTGTTTGCCGGTTTTTGATTTAGGATTGTCCTTATCAACTGTTTTTTTTGTATTCTTTTATGTGGTCTGTACATTCTGGAACTGTTTATTTTACCCCTGCCACCAGGTTCTACCTTTAAGACTTTTAATTATTATTATTTTTTTAAATCTCTGCCAGCATTCTGTATTTGGATCCAATCTGCCCAATCCTGACAAATATATCATATTTAAATGTTATGTGTGCATGCATGTGTGTTAGTGGGCACAAGCTGAAAGCATGTGGATGCAAGTGTGGGTAAGTGTGTTTATTAAAATATAAACAGGTAGGTGATCCGAATCGCAAAATTGTAAATATTAAACAGGCAAAGACACAATGAGAGCAAGAAAGAAGAAACCAAAGAAACACCATTTACCTTAAGAGATCATCATTATCATTATCATATTATCAGAATTTAATAATAGAAAGTTATGAGTCATCCAATCTTTTAATTCTTTAACACACTCAGTTATCCGAGCTAATTGAGTGTATCGTCTGGTTTCGTTGAGATAAATAGCTGGGTATCATCAGCATAACAGTGGAAGCTAATCCCCTGCCTTCTAATAATATTTCCTAAGGGAAGCATGTTGTGGCAGTGGGGGCGTGGCCGAGCGTCGGTTTGTGAATGGGGGGCGGGACAGGATGCAGGTAAGCAGGGATTTGCCTCACCTGCAACTAATGAAACCTGATGCCTGTGCTTTCTTTTTCAGTGATCAGGAGGCGCCTAAAAGCCGAGGGAGCGGTGGTGTGTGTGTGTGTGTGTGTATGCCAGTAGTGCCGAGCGACCAGACACCAGTGTGACAAAACAAAACATAAACTCGAATACAGAACGGCGGTGAAGCCGGTAAACCGACCTGTTGTGGCTGTCCTTTTTCCTCCCTCCCACTCGCTCTCCCACACAAGTATAATGTGAAAAGCAGGGGTCCTAGAACTAAACCTTGTGGCACCCCAAAATTAACTTGCATTAACCTGGATAACTCTCCATTTAAGTCTATGAAATGGTAATGATCCAACAGGAAGGATTTAAACCATCTTTTGTAAGCAATCTAGGAGAAGATCATGGTCTATTGTGTCGAATGCAGCAATAAGATCTAGTAAAACTAACAGAGAGATGTTGCCTTGGTCTGAATCTAAAAAACAGGTCATTAGTAATCAAAGCTTTAAAATCATGAACATATATAATAATTAACACCATAACATAGACATCCGTGAACTAATAACGTAATAACAAGAACCAATGACAGGTCAGGGTGAAGACATGATACTGCTTCCTGCAACTCATAAGATTGCACAATAAGATTGGTCAGTGCTCTGCTGATGATGCACTCATAAATGTTATAATTTGCTAACATAAAAGAAGCCTTTAGTTGCTTAGTTACCCTGGGTTCCTTTGTGACCTTGGAGACTATTACAGAATCTGCTTTTTGAGTGATCTTTGTTGAATAGCCACTCCTACCACCCCTAAGGAGGGTAGCAATGATCTTAGATTCCCTCCATTTGTACAGAGACTGTCTGCAGATTCGTGAAGTACAAACTACAAAAGTAAAGTACAAAGCCTGATGAGCAACAACATTTTTCTGAGATTCTTAGACATCACCTCAGTTCATGCCATAATTCATTTTCACAAATGTGTTGTGAAGATCAGCAGGGAACTCAATGACACCTGATTTTCATCCAATTCGTTGAAAACAGATGGATTCTAATTTTACTTTCAAATTATTTGCTAACCCTAGAGCTTCATGTACATCTGCCACCCATCAATACATAATATTTTATTATCTTTCTCAATGAGTAAATGATCAAGTATAAAATTTTGTCTGATTTGTTTGATTGTTTTTTTTCAACTTTTAGGACTTTAGCTGAATTTTGGGTCATATGCAGATTTTATGCACAAAAGACCCAAAATGTTCACAAAATTAAGTACCACTGTAGATTTACTTTACTAATTTGCACAATATGCAAAACATCCCTCTCAAATTCTTTGAAAACTTTGAAACCCTATATAGGGGAAGATTCGGTGGTCAAAGGCAACGTTTGGGGTGTGGTCAAACAAAGTGGTGAAGCGATTGCAATTAAAACCGATGTTCTCAATAACGAAGTCTAGGAGACTTGAATTTTTAGTGATACAAGTAAAGTGCATAGGAAGAATACTTTTCCCAGCACATGATTTATTCAACCCTAACATGTGCTGTGGGTCACAAGCCAGACACCCCAAATTCCCTAGGCCATGATTAAGGGCAAACTTCTTAGGTAAAAAAAAACTGAATTTACATCCATCTCTGCCAGCACCACATGACAAATATTACACGTATTTACGTAAAAAAAAAAAAAATAAATTGTGAATTTAAATATACTTCAGGGTTCCCCAGGACCTCACAACCCCACACAGTAACCCAGTAAACAAAGCTGTGCATTTTCAGGCTAATCACATTTTTTTCTGAAAAAAGAATCATGAAAAGACTGCTGGGAAAACAATTGTTTATTGATTGAAGTACAGCAAAAAAAAAAACATTCTTGCTTACTGTAAGTCTACTCCTAAACTTTTAACAATTTCTAAAAAACAAACAGACAAATAAATAACAAAAAAACAACACACACACACACACACACACACACACACACACACACACACACACACACACACAAAAGATTAAGCCTTAATCTGATTATTTATTTAATTTAATTTTTACACCCTACATTTCTAGGTAAATAAGTAACATAAAACCAACCACCAAATACATAGAGTACATAATGTTTTAACATGAAATTATTTAAATGAATATAATTACATAAGACCCGGCCAATAAGCTAATTTCTACTGTTATTAGTAGTAATTTCTAGTAGTAATTTACTGTTATGTTAGAAGACTTTTCATCAAGGAGATATACTTCTTATTCCTTTCGAAAGACATCTGTGTAGGGAAACAAACAGATACAGTTCAGGTCGAAAGTGAATGAGATGTAAAAATGTATTGCTTTTGTAGAAAGACCTGTCGATTACCATTATAATATTAATAATCAAAAGTACACAATCCTGATTCGGATGGTTATTACTCACCTTCAGTAATAGCAGAGGAAATTAAGTGTCTCATTGCAGTCTCTGTTTTCCCAGATGTTTGTGTTGAAGTTGTATGTACCACAGCGATAGGGCTGGACTGGGCATGTACGCAGTGGTGCCCGGTTCCCCAGTGGCATCCCATTCACCCAGAACCATTTTCCATCAAGGAAACGCAGTCCTGTCCACACACTGGCTGTTTGAGCTTGTTCAGTCTCTATTTTAAGCAGGTCTAGCTGTGTTTGAGAATCCACAAAGACCAAGTCAGAGTAATGACTCCTGCAGTGCTTGAGAGCCTCTTCCCATGTTTTCTTCTCCTTCACCAAAAGGAACCTCCGAGAACAAAGAGTAGAAAATTGTCCCCCACAGTTTGTATCAAACCAGTTATTTACTCTCATAACAACACAATTTTCTCCTGGACTCTGGTCATCAGGCTCACTGGTGCTCCACAGTGTGAAGTTTGTTTGTTCTCCATCAGCCCAGTACCAGATGTTTACATGTGGTACACCTCTATACAGTCCAATCCAAGCTAAATTAGAATTCACTCCCATAACAATTAAAGCATTCCTGAGTTCCTCTACAGATGTGATGCTAGCCAGATTCCCATACTGTTGTTTGCAATAACCCTGACCTGTAGAAAATGGGACTGTCTGTGATGAATAAAGGTATTGTTTAATCAGACTTACAGCCATCCCGTAAAATCCCGACAGGAGCCAAATAAAAAAGAGATATTTCATCTTCGTTGTTGTGCGTCTAATCTCTGTAAACCTTCACTTGTATCTCTGCCAAATTCTCTTACAGCTTTCTGACATCAGCTTGACTGAATATATTAAAAGCACATGCAAAATAACCTAAAAGCGTCACCATCCATTCACCAAAAAAAAAATCTTGAAAGCTTGAACATCACACTTGGACCTGCTCTATACATTTGGTTCAATGACAAATTTAGATCCTTTATAAATCTGTACCTCCTTACCTCTTAAATCACAATTTTTAATATATTTGTAATATATGTCTTGTACTGTCTGATCTCCTGATGTTTTAGCTCACATATGGAGTAACAGACTTTCCTGTACATATAAAGCTAAAGTTTTAAATCTTAAAGAAATTGCACACAATATTTAAAGCACTTAGGAAAAAGTCAAATCAAATCAAATTTTATTTGTCACATGCACATATATACAGGGTACGACATGCAGTGAAATGCTTATTACGATGGTCCGGCATGAAGGAATAGGATGGGGAGAAAAATAATACAAAGAAAAAAGAGGACTGATAAATAAAGTATAAAAACTATATAAAATAAAATATAAGAATATATAAAGATATATACAGTACAGACCAAAAGTTTGGACACGCCTTCTCATTCGAAGAGTTTTCTTTATTTTAATGACTATGAAAATTGTAGATTCACACTGAAGGCATCAAAACTATGAATGAACACATGTGGAATTATATATGGAATTATATACATAACAAAAAAGTGTGAAACAACTGAAAAATGTCATTCTAGGTTCTTCAAAGTAGCCACCTTTTGCTTTGATTACTGCTTTGCACACTCTTGGCATTCTTTTGATGAGCTTCAAGAGGTAGTCACCTGAAATGGTCTTCCAACAGTCTTGAAAGAGTTCCCCGAGAGATGCTTGGCACTTGTTGGCCCTTTTGCCTTCACTCTGCGGTCCAGCTCACCCCTAAACCATCTCGATTGGGTTCAGGTCCGGTGACTGTGGAGGCCAGGTCATCTGGCGCAGCACCCCATCACTCTCCTTCTTGGTCAAATAGCCCTTGATGCCTTCAGTGTGACTTTACAATTTTCATAGTCATGAAAATAAAGAAAACTCTTTGAATGAGAAGGTGTGTCCAAACTTTTGGTCTGTACTGTATGTATATATATATATATATATATATATATATATATATATATATATATATATATATATATATATATATATATATATATATATATATATAAAAATAAATAAAAGAAATGGATGTGTATATACAAAAAAATGCTTAAGGCAGTAAACAGTGAAACAGTAAACAATAGACAATTTAAGGTGGTTTAGATTGTCCATAAGTGTCCGTGTGCGGTATGATGTGGTGTAAAGTGTCCATAAAGTGTCTGTGTGCGGAATGGTGTGATGTAAAGTGTCCGTGTGCGGTATGGTGTGGTATAAAATATAAAGTGCACTATGCTGTGCAAGTCCAGAGTTAAAGTGTCATGGTGCGAAAGGTTAGATATGTATAGAGAGGAAGTGTGATGATGGAGAAAGTGGGCCAGTTTTTAGATCCTGGGTGTCTCCTAGTTTAAACTCAGAATGGTCTGTGGGAAGAAGCTCCTCCTCATTCTCTCTGTGTTCGCTTTCAGGGAGTGGAAGCGTTTCCCTGAACACAACAGGGAATAGAGTCCATTATTGGGATGGCAAAGGTCCTTCATTATCTTCCTGGCTCTGGTCCGGCACCGTGTGCTGTAGATGTCCTGCAGGTCAGGGAGCTCGGTGTGGATGGTACGTTCAGCTGAACGCACCACCTTCTGGAGGGCTCGCCTGTCCTGCATGGTGCTGTTCCCGAAACAGGAAGTGATCCAGTTCTTTCTTTCTTTCTTTCTTTCTTTCTTTCTTTCTTTCTTTCTTTCTTTCTTTCTTTCTTTCTTTCTTTCTTTCTTTCTTCCTTCTTATGATGTTTCTTTCTTTCTTTCTTTTTTTTTTTTGAGCGGTCCTGGAATTATAAATTTTTGTTCCTGTCTTGGTTTTCAAATTATGCAATGAAGATGGTCCAAGTGAGCACAAGTGTTTGTCATACTATATATATATCTTTTGAGCCATGAGCCCTGCAAACAAAACTCTTTATCACCTGGCTTCTCACAAAGAAAACAGCCTCAAACCCATTTAACTCTGTCTATTTAGAATTCTGATCATTTGCATATATGCAAAATAATATACCTTTTCAAACTAATGCAAGGATTGTTGGCTTATCTTCACCATGGTGTGAAAATATTCACCAGAGTGAAAACCAAAAATATCAAATGGTTTACCAAGGAAATGCACCAATTTCTATGTTTTACTGTGAATAAAATATTCACATTTAGCAGATGCCCTTATCCAGAGCGATGTACAGTACAAAAGGGTTTTTCAAAGTCTCTTTCAGTGACTACCCTAAATAAACACTGGATCACTAGATTACAAACTTAAAGACATACAACAAACAGAGGGAAAATAAGCAATAGTTTAAGTGTTATAGAAAGTGGTAGGTCTTCACCTGTCATTTTAAAATTGACATTTAGGAGAAGTTCATTCCACCACCTTGGTTCCAGAACAGAAAAAAGTCTTGATATATACCTACCTCTTACCCTTAGAAAAGGTTGGGGCAGGTGAGCAGTGCTCCAAGACCTGAGGGAGTAAAGTGCAGTGTGAGGAGTGATCAATGACAGCAAACATATGACTGGAACCAGGATCAGCCATGTGCGAGGCAGACACTCTGGCATAGGGGAGTGTGTGAACCCAAATGTCAGCTGGGTTGATGTGTCAAGTCAAGAAGAAGCTTTTATTGTCATTTCAACCATATATAGCTGACGCAGTACAGAGTGAAATGAAACAACGTTCCTCCAGAACCCTGGTGCTATATAAAACAATATAAAGCCATTTGACTGAAAACACAGGGCTAAGGACTAGTAATTGTCCTCGCCACATAAAGTGCAAAAATGTTGTTGCATTGGCCGAGAATCGAACCCGGGCCTTCCGCGTGGCAGGCGAGAATTCTACCACTGAACTACCAATGCTTGATGTAATGTTTTCTTCTCTGCAGGCACTTTGGGTGGAGTGTACATCCAGGCCATAGGACCCTATGATACCCCCTGTGCTGTTGTGATCAGACGCTGGGCAACACCACTAGTGGGGATCAAGAGCTGGGCAACACCCCCATTGGTGATCAGGGCTGCAGTGACACCCAGCTCAGTATTTCATCTAAGATCGATTATTCGGAGGATCTATAGTTCAGATATCAAGTGCCCTGAAGTATTCCGTTCTCTGCTGGGGACTGAGCTGTTGGGTTCACGGATGGCTGGTTTGTTTTGTCAGCAAGTCTGGACTCTGTTATAGGGGAGTGCACGAACCCAAATGCAGAGACAATCTATAAAAAGTCCATGTTGTTTATTGAAAAAAAAAAACAGCTGGTGAAACTGTCCAATGGTAAAAATAATAACAACACAGAATTGAAATAGTGTAGCTAGATTGTCAGTCTACCCTGGTTAACAATACCTAAAAGAATATCAAGCCTTAATAAATCTTTATACTATTTTATTTTAAAACACTAGATTTCTAGGTAATTTTATATAATTTAATAAAAAGCAACCACCAACCATTTACAAAAACGTATACAATGTTTGAATATAAACACATTCAAAAGTAATCAATATAATTTAATAAAACCTGCCCCAATTTACAATAGGCTTAAATCATTTTTCTGTTATTTCAGAGGTCAAAATGATGATCCTGTGTTAAACATAATACATAATATACATAATGAATAATTTCTTGAAGAATTATTTTTCTTCTTTTCCTGACTGAAATGTTCTTATTCCATTTGAAAGCCATCTGTTTAAGAAAAACAAAAAAAATGGTTATTCATACACATGGTGGTCTTGTTTGACATTGTCATTACTTTTTAAATTCTGATTCGGATGGTTATCACCAGTGTTGTGCTCATTACGAAAAAATAGTAACTAGTTACAGTTACTAGTTACTTCATTCAAAAAGTAACTTAGTTACTTTGTTGATTATTTACACCAAAAAGTAGTGTGTTACTGTTAAAAGTAACTTTTTAGTTACTTTTTTAAAGAACCTTCTTTAATGTTCCCATTAATGCCCTTTTATGCGTTATGGTCTACAAACACAAAACTGACTTAAACACAAAGTAATATTTAAACACTATTTTATTTAAGTCAGAGCAGCACAAACTGAATATATCACAAGGATTTCTGAAATAAATAACAAAACAAGCTGAATAATATATTCACAATCAAACACTAAAGAGTCTTCTGCTGTTGTGTTGAGCTTTTAAAAATGTTCTTTTCACAACTGAAGTATGAAAACTATCAACAATGTAGAACAGAACACCGGGTTAGCTTCTAGTTTCTAGCATGGAGTTCCTGGAGGAGCTTCAACAAATTGGAGTTGCTGTTTATCGCAGTAGATACGAGCTTCGAACCAGAAAGACACAACTTACATTTGACTTAAAAGTTTTTGTCTTTATGCTCAACTAAAGTGAAATAATGAGCATATTTCCACTTTGAGAAACTCGTCTTGCTCTCGCCTCAACTCGCCATTACTGCCGCACAGACCTGAATAAACGGAGACACGCCCACAGTGCGTCTTCTTCGTGTTTACAGTGGTTTATCCACCAATCCTACAATGTGTTGCTGCTGTAAACATGTTAAACTGTAGACTGCACTTCAGCCGAAATTCATTCATTTAAAAAAGTAACGGGTAACGCACCATACGGTAACAGTAACAAAGTTACTTTATTTTTAAAAGTAACACGTTACAGTATTACTTACTGTCAAAAGTAACCACTTTTAACTGCCCAACAATGGTTATTACTCACCTGCTCTAATAGCAGAGGAAATTAAGTTTGTCATTGCAGTCTCTCTTCTCCCAGATGTTTGTGTTGAAGTTGTACGCACCACAGCGGTAGGGCCGGACTGGGCATGAAGGCGGTGAGACCAGGCTCCCCAGTGACATTCCATTCACCCAGTACCATTGTCCATCGTGAAAGCGCAGTCCTGTCCACACACTGGCTGTTTGAGCTTGTTCAGTCTCTATTTTTAGCAGGTCTAGCTGTGTTTGAGAATCCACAAAGACCAAGTCAGAGTACTGACTCCTGCATTCATTAAGAGCCTCTTCCCATGTTTTCTTTTCCTTCACCATCATGAACTTCCTAGAACAAATGGTAGAAAATTGTCCTTCACAGGAAATATCATTCCAGCTTGTTTTTGTCATAAAAACACATGCTTCACCTGGTGGCCAGTCATTAGGTTCGCCAGGGTTCCATTTTGTAAATGTTGATTGTGTCTTATCAGACCACTGCCAGATGTTTGCATGTGGTGCAGTTCTGTTTAGCCCAATCCAAGCTTGAAAATGGTTTTGTCCTGTAACCTTCACAGCTTCCTGGTGCTCCTCTTCCGATGTGATGCTAGCCAAACTCCCAAAATGTTTTCTGCAATAAGCCTGAGCTGAAGACAATCGTACTATCTGTGGGGAATAAAGATATTCTTTTACCAGACTTCTGGTCATCTCAAAACATCCCAACAGGAACCAAATAAAAAAGTGAGATTTCATCTTCGTTGCTGTGCTTCAATGTTTCTGCCAACTCACCTCACAGCTTTCTGACTTCGGTTCGACTGAATATATTTAAAGCACATGCAAAACAGCATAATACTGTCATCCTCAATTCCACAAACCCCAAACACTGGTAAGCATGGACAGCATCATGTTAATAACTGTAATATACATCATAATTTGATTAAAATTATAATCCTGTTTAAATTTTGTAGTGCCTTATGTCCCACGTCTATCGATTTGTCCATTTTATCATTGTCCAATTTTATTAGGGACAAACTTACACTTATAAAGAACATCTTACTCAATTTTATCACCACATTATCTGTGTGAAGCTGCTTTGAGAGAATGCTGATTGTTAAATACGCTATACAAATAATTTTTTAATTTAATACATTTTATGCCATTCTTCTCTTATTCCCAAATATTTTCAAAAATAGATTGCAATTACATTTCTTTCTCTATGATTTATATTTAAGAAATTTACCCACTATAAAACCATGGCAAGCTGGCACTTCTGTGAAGATCAACAACACCACCCAATTTCTTGGTGTTCAGCGGGAGGAGAACCTCGCCTGGTCAGTGTTCAAGTCCAGCAGTGTCATTACTTTTCGAAAAAGCTGAGGATTTCTCAGCTCTCACCATCGATCCTCACACCATTCTAAAGAGGGACAATCGAGAGCACCTGCATCACTGCCTGGTTTGGGAATTGTGCCATCTCTGATTAGAACACCCTACAGCAGATAGTAAGGACGGCTGAGAAGATCATTAGGGTCTCTCTTTCCCTCCATTATAGACATAATACAAAATGCTGCATCCGCAAAGCCACCAGCATATACTGTATCTCTCACGCACACTCTTCACCCTTCTGCTGTTCGTAAAAACAGTAAAGAAGCATTCAGGCCCTCACGTACAGACTGTGTAACAGTTCCACGAGCCTTTTAACTACTTACTAAAAAAGGAGCTGCTCACAAAGTGTTTCACAAAGTGGCTGTTTAAACAAATTGCTAAAACATCTATTGATTACATGTACAGAATTTGATTATGTACAGAATGTATTATTATTAGAACAAATTAAAAATCTACTATATTGGTCACTGTTTTTATTGTCTCACTGTCTTGTGTTGTTTGTGCACTAAATGTTGCACACATACAGTCTGTCATGCCCCAGTTTGCATAGTTTTGTGTTGTATTATGTAGCACCTTGGTCCTAGGTGAACGCTGTATATATAAGGGAATATAAGGGAAAATAAAAGCCTAATTGACTTGACTTTTTTTAAATTAAATGCTTATCATGGGGACAAGGAACAAGTGTGAGTGATTAATTACATGTGAACAAGTCAATAGCAGTAGCAGTATCACCCTGCCAAAGCCCTCCCTCTAATGCAAGGGGTGTCAAACTCAATTGCACAGGCGGGCAAAACTCAAAGCACACTTTAGGTCGTGGGCCAATCAGGATAAACATTTACTGAACACAATAAAACAATGTTTTTCGAACTTAAATATGAATAAAACAGACAGAATTATTATTCCAGAATAAATAAACTGAACCTTAAAAAACTGAAAAACGTCTGCTAAAATGTCAGATTCTTCTTTAACTCTTATACTTTCTGTATCTTCTGCTCTGCATTCAGGTTTTTCAGCTTCTCCTGATAAAACATCTCGTAGTTCCATCTTAGATTTAATTCCTTAATTACAGCCACATTTTACCGCCAGTGTTAGTAATCTACTCAGAATCCCTTTGGTTTTGAAAGGTTTTGTTTTTAGAATCATCTTTTCTCTTCACCATTGTGAGAGGCTTCACAATAACTGTACAATAGGGTTAAATACATCAACAGAAGCTCAACTTTATTGTAGTTGTAAGGCAGCTGAAGCGCTGCATTATGGGATCTGTAGTTTGTTTTATCAGCGCTTCATATCGCCGGGACATTAATAACAATAATAATAGATCTACAGTATATAAAATCATCTCGCGGGCCGGATATAATTGTACATCGGGCTAGATGTGGCTTGCGGGCCTTGAGTTTGACACATATGCTCTAATGCATGGCTCCTGACAGACAAAAGTCTCTGGTGGGCATCCTGAGAAGCCTACCTGTTCAGGTTCCTAGGGATGCTGCTGTTAGACACTGTGTTGTCTGGGGTGAAGCCTGAATGTGGAGCAGTCAAGAATGGAAAGTGATGTTCTTTCACGAGGTCAGAGGGGGTAGAGACTTTCTCAGCAAAGTTAAAAGTAATAAGCGGATGCAACTGTGGACTATGTTAATTAAAGTGTGTGAAATAGTCAGAAATAGTGAGTCCTGAAGGAGTGAGTAGGGCGTCCAGCAGCATAGCCCTATCCTTGTTGGACATTTCCAAAAGGGTGAGCCAGAGGTGGCTTTCTGTGAAGGTGAGGGCAGCCATGGACCGACCAATGGCCCTAGCGATCTCTTTAGTGGCTCTGAGAGACAGGTCTGCCGTCCGGCGGAGCTTGTGAACTGGCCGCCCGGGGGAACCTCCCACATCCAGCTCATGCAGCAGGTCAGCCTGATATGCCAGCAGGACCGCCATGGTGTGCAGGGACACAGCGGCTTGACCTGCCGAGGTGTAAGCCATACCCACGAGCACCAACGCATTATGCAGGGGCTTTGTGGGAAATGTCTTGAAGGAGGGACTTTCTGCTCTTGAGACGGCCAAGTTATGTAGCTTTTCTATG
Source organism: Silurus aristotelis (assembly GCF_946808225.1). Taxonomy (NCBI): domain Eukaryota; kingdom Metazoa; phylum Chordata; class Actinopteri; order Siluriformes; family Siluridae; genus Silurus; species Silurus aristotelis. The sequence goes on from NC_139576.1 coordinate 3,162,262, forward strand.
GCATGGGTCACATCCCCAAAAATGCTTACTGGCTTTTTATTATTTTATTTATATTTTTTTATTTATTATATTATTTATAATTCTTTTTTAACCACGAGGAGTAAGAGCCCCAGAGGAGTACAATGTGAGATTTACAATACAAATGCGAGCAGAATGTGTATGGTGCAATATGCGCACATCATGCACAGAATGTATAAAGAACCGACCTAGCTCCACCACAACTCCATAGCTTCTCGAGCCTAGCTCGCAACGCGCACCCCCACTCCTCTTAAGAGGAAGAGAGGCGGAGCTAATGCTCTCATCAAAGTGGCAAGAAACTGCAGAAAGGCGTGCTTCCAAGCCTGTGAGCGAAAGCTAAACCTGGGCAGGTGAGGTTGGAGTTGGGTTAGGGTTATAACCCAATGCAAGGTCCATTTGCGAGCCCCAGGAACTGGCGTGCCGCTCTGCCTCAGCAAGTGCGGAGCAGAGTGATGGCATTGACATGCAGCCGGCTCGCTCGAGAACCAACTTAGCGTGCTCTGCCCCAAGGATTTGATATATATTTTTCTGACGGACAATTAACAGACAATTCAACAAATACACACAAGGAGCTGGATTCACTCCATGTGCGTTTTATACTTCCTGGTCGTGACGTCAAATTTTGACTGACTACACACATTATTTTAGAACGTGGACAACGTGCTTCCGTTTCCAAGCGTTTCAATGCAGCTCAAGTTCCTAAAAGGGAACTGCATCAATTACAAAAGCATGACTTCATAATGAGAAGTGTCCGTCAAGAACTGGCCTGCCTGCAGTCTAGACATTTCAGTAAATTTTTTTAATACGTTCGATAATTCATCAACTAAGCGACTGATGCTACCCTCGGCTGAAAGCGGGGAACCGAAGGCCTTCGAAATTTGCTCGTGAAATAGGGTAAAATTTTGCGAGCAAGGTCGCTTGTATCTTCGTTTGCTCATACTATTAGTTGCTCGTACAACGGGGTTTTACTGTATACACAGAAGTCATGTTCGCTACATACCTCGGTATGGGGGGGGCGGGGGGGGGGTTCATGGTTCAATACAACAGGAATAAGCAACAAATCCCCAGTGCTTGCTTTTTCTCTTTTTGAAACAGGCAGTAGTGTTAGCTACTCAATCAGCTGCAGAACTAAAACGTTTCTTGTGATATGAATGTACAAAATAAATAGAATTATAAAAAATACAACTTTTTAATAAGGAGAGTATATATTAAACTTCCAAATCTCTCCTAAAACAACAGAAAAACATTGAATGTGCATTAAATTTAAGATAATAATTGTTAAACCCGAAATTGCTTTTTAATGTAAATGCTTCAAAATAACAGTGTAATGAGACTTAAGTACATTTATTAAATACTGCTGTACTTCACAGGAAACTGAAAACTTTCCCACAAAACAGATTTAAAACAAGCAGGCGGGTCTTCGAGCTTTTGTGTGTTGTCTGAACTTGCAATCCTTGTTATGCATTGGTGTGTAGCAGAGCTCTTCTTCTGCAGTTAGCATTGCATTATCACACGTGCCCCCATCTGTGCCCCCTGTGACTGAGTGTATTCGTCGTCAGAGTACACGAACCGAACCGTGACGAATGTACCGTGATATATATATATATATATATATATATATATATATATATATATATATATATATATATATATATATACATATATATATATATATATATATATATATACATATATATATAAAATAGTTTTATTATGAATAGAAAATTGACATTTTGAAATCACTGCATTCTGTTTTTATTTCCATCTTCACACAGGGTCCCAACTTTTTTGAAATTGGTATTGTAAGTCCATAACATGAATTGGGGCAGTGTCATCTTTTTAAAAGCTTCCCAAAACCCTAGATGTGGTGTACTGGTGGGCTGCAGAAGGCTCAGATGATCTTTTGTGATTTTTTGAGAATGTTCATAAAGTGTGAGGACTCTTTATATAACAGTATATATATATATAGGTATAATAGTGTTAATTATATTTGGCAACATTGTGACATTATTGCTAGGTCTTTTCTTCTTCCTCTTTTTTTTCTTATTTATTTGTTTTTCTGTCTTAAAATTAAATCATTATTAAAATACATTGTTAAATAATTAGGACAGTAGGTAGTACTCCCTCCATTTTTTTTTTTTTACTTTATTAAGAGTTTTCTAAAATTGGCATGCTCTTACTAAATTTAGTTCATGGCTTGTTTTGCATCTAATGCTAGCAAAATGTGACTAGTCAGCTCAAGTGTTTATGTTGTGCTGCATATCTTATGAACCATGAGTCCTACAAACAAAATCTTTTACACTTGGCTTCTCCCACATTTGCATGCTGAATATGCAAAACAAACTTTTGCAAACTAGTCCAGGGATTGTTGGCTTATCTTCACCTTTGGTGTCAAATTATTCAGTGGAATGTAAAGCTGAACAATTTGACAAGACATGTGGACATTTCTAAAACAATATGCTATATATACTGTATATGCTGCTACTTATCAACCAATACTAACAGGTGGGCAATTTTTTTTTTTTCCAGAAAGTTGTAATTAATGAGTGCTTGCATGGATTTATATGCAAAGATTGTGGTTTGTTCATATGTAAAGTAATGAAGCTAAGGTGGAGAAATGTACAAATCCAAAAAAGCGAATGCAATACAGTGCATCTGGGAAGTATTCACAGCGCTTTAATTTTGATCACATTTTGAAAATTTTTTGGAAATTTGCCTAATTTCAAAATGGATGAAATGTATTTTTTTTATTTGAAATTCTACAAGCACTACCCCACAATGACAGTGTGAAAGAAGTTTGTTTAAAATCTTTGTAAATGTATTAAATATAAAAAACAAACAAAAAAATAATCTATGCTTTGGTGAAGCATCTTTGTCACCAATTAAAGTCTTTTTGAGATTGATGCTACAAGCTGGCCACCTATTTTTGGGAAGTTTCTCCCATTTCTTCTATGCAGAACCTTACAAGCTCCATCAGGTTGGATGAGGAGCATCAGTGCACAAAAATTTTCCGATCTCTCCAGAGATGTTTAACCTGTTAGCCTTCGCCACAGATTTTGAGACTTACAGCTGAAAATGCCCTACCTAAATCTAAATGTTAACAGTTCCTGATAAAAAAAAGTGGGCTACATACACAATTTAAATATCTTTAAAAAGAAGACATTTTGAGAGTAACTGTCCATTAAATTGCTCAAAAAGATAATAAGTTATAGAAAGTTATAGATGATGAAGTACCGCAATTCTTTTTTTTATGTGCATTTATAATGACATGAAAACATCCTTGAAGCAATCCAGAAAAGTACTGGGTTAAAAGCCAGATGTTTTGATTTTATATTTTAAATTGAATGAAGATATCAAGAAAAATTTGATTCATACAAACATTTATCTGAGACTATGTATGTTCTTTTTTAGTGTGTGGTCTCATTTGTTTTGTAACACTATATTCTACCAGCTACATGTTTTTTACCAGCAAGGTGTTTTGCGAAAGTTATTCCAAAACATATACACACAAACACCAACTGAAGTTCTGTGACATAAACAAAAGAAAAACCATCTAAATTACAACACTGTTGTTTGTTTGGAGCAGAAATGCTTTACGGCTTGTTGTTCAGTGGAGCCTCATCTTCCCTAATAAACCAGGATTAGCAGCAGTGGATGTGTTTGTGACTCATTATTACAATAATAATGTAAGTAGTGCATTTTTTATGCATGTTGTTGTTGTGTACTGCTTACACACATTGAGCAAATTAATTTGTTATACGTTTTCCATTGAAAACAGTGATCTGAAATCGCTGCTTGAGGCTTAGACCTTTAGAATGATGTAGAGTTAGTCAGGGTTACTCTTCTCCCTCCCGGGCGTGGCACTGCCGAATAAGAGGTTAATCAGGTTTCAAGTCAAGTGGATGGGCCACTCAAGGACATTCTTAGAGCCAGTCCATAGTCATTCTTTTATTATCTTGGCTGTGTGCTTTGGGACATTGTCCTGGAGCACTCTGGAGTCGCATTCATCTTTCCCTTAAGCCCGATTATTCTGCCAGTCCCTGCTGCTAAAAAAACCCATCCCCACAGCATGATGCTGCCACCACCATGCTTCACTGAAGGAATGGTATTGTCCAGGTGATGAGTGGAGCCTGGTTCCCTCCAGACATGATGCTTGGCATGCAGGCCAAAGATTTTAATCTTTGTTTCTCATGGTCTGAGAGTCCTTCAGGTGCATTTTGGCAAACTCCAGGCAAACTGTCATGTGCCTTTTACTGAGGAGTGTCTTCCATCTGGCCACTCTATCATACAGGCCTGATTGGTGGAGTACTGCAGAGATAGTTGTTTTTCTGGAAGGTTCTCCTCTCTCCACAGATAAATGCTGGAGTTCTTTTAAAGTGACCATCGGGTTCTTGGTCACTGTTGTGTTTTATGCAATTCCTTGCACTACCACTAAAGACGCTGGATAGAAAAAAGGAGGAAAAAGAAGAAGAAGTGTGCGCTAGGCGGAAATCTGTGAAGTTGCTGTTAAAAAATAAAATGCAAAGTTTTGGAATACTTGACGTCTTGCTTTTGCCCACAGATGTAACAAATTGGCGACAAGGATACTAAGCTTGAGTACTGACTTTATTTACTGACTAGTAATGTCTGTAAACATCTCAGCACCAACAATGTTTTTGCCCTGCCCGGGTGAGCCTGCCATGATATTCGACATGTGGCTACGTGTCTTTGATAACTATTTGCTGGTAATCAATGCAGTGGGCTCTGCATGGCCTGACACTCGGAAGAGGTCTACATTACTCCATTGTTTAGGCGCCGAGGGTCAACGTATCTTTTACGCTCTGCCAGACACTGGTGAGACATATGATACTGCTGTTGCTGCTTTAAAAAAACAGTTCATACCGAAAGTTAACGTTGTTGTGGAGCGGCATACGTTCAGAAAAAGGGTGCAAGCCTTACATTGCTGCTTTGCATGCACTTGCTGCAAAATGTGACTTTGGTTTTAAAGTCGATGACATAATTCGCGACCAGGTGCTGGAAAATTTACAAAGCAAATGCAAATGCAAATAAAATAATGGCGGACAGTGATGCGCCAGTGCAAGCTATACAAGCCAAAACACATCATGCAAGAGTGAAAAACCGCTCACGTCCAGCTGCCGCCTCCGCTTCGTCTGCCCGTAAGTCATGTTTCAGATGTGGTTCAGAGAAACACCTAGCTAACTCAGCACAATGCCCTGCTGCAAAACTTCATTGTAAATTATGCAACACGAAAGGACATTTTGCCGTTCAGCCCCAGTGAGTGACGTGCGTGAGGTCCAAGTGCATGATGTCACCATACTGTATTTAGAGAACTCTGCCGATGCACCAAAGAAACTGCATTGCAAAGTGACCGGTTATACTTCTGCTTTACCTGGCACCACAGAACAATTCAGTGCCACACCATTATCTACACCTGCTATCCGACTGGTGACTTATACTCAGGAATGCATACCTGTACTTGGATGTCTGCAAGCACAAGCATGTGTCTCCAATACATCTGCTGTGGCCACATTTTTCGTTGTAGAAAAAGGGACTGCTTTGCTGGGCATGGATTTGATTTCTGCCCTAAAACTCCAAATGAATGGTAATATCTGCACCTCTGTCATGACCACCAATACCACACCCCTGGAAGATTCCAAAATAGGATGTGTAAAGAACTTTGTTCACAGAGTAAAAATTTACCCCTAAGCAAAACCTGTGCGGCAGAAATTGTGACGCTTACCTTTTGTAGTCCGAGCTTCTGTTCAGCTTAAATAGACCGTCTACAGAAATCTGGTGAGATTAAACGCGTGGATGCTTCTGCTTGGGTGTCTCCCATTCTTGTTACAAGGAAGAAAACAGGTGGGATACGAATGTGAGCCTATCTAACAAAGCCGTTATTACTGACTGTTATCCCTTGCCACACTTAATGAAATGCTCACCAGCTTTAGGGATGCTACAGTATTTTCTACTATCGATTTATCCAATGCATACAGTCAGCTTCCACTGCATAAAGAAAGTAGAGATATTACAGCTTTCATCACACATGATGGCCTTTTGAGATTTTGTAGGGTTCCTTATGGCCTGGCGTCAGCACCCCCCGCTTTCCAAAAGATGATGGCTACCATCCTGCAGGGGGTACCAGGTGTAAAAAACTACCTGGATGATCTTATCGTGTGCGGAGAAAAGGTGAAAGAGCATGACGTGTAACCTCAGTACTGTGTTGAAGAAACTGAAAGAGTCTGGGCTGGTGTTAAATGACAAAAAAATGCAATTTTAAACAGACCTCATTAAGGTTCCTGGGACACATAATCAATGCTAGTAGCATCTTACCCGACCAGGAGCATCTGGATGCTGTCCGTAAAGCTCCGCCTCCATCAGATGCAGCATATCTGCAATTCTTCCTAGGATTAGTATCTTGGTACTCAAAATTCCTTCCGGGATTTGCGACAGTTGTTGCCCCAATGCATGAGTGTGCTATAGAAAAGGGACTGTTTGCTTGGACTCCTGCTGCTCAAAACAGCTTTGAGGACATTAAACAGATGCTTGTGTCCAGTCCAGTCCTTGCTATTTATGACCCCACACTTTATTCAGTAATTTCAACAGTTGCAAGTGATTACGGGTTGGGTGCAGTGTTTGCACAAATACAACCCAGCGGAAAAACCAGTGGCTTTTGCTTCCCGCACACTCACAGACACTGAAAAGTAATATTCTATTGTAGAGAAGAAGGCCCTAACATGCGTGTGGGCTACTGAAAAATGCCAAATGTACTTGTGGAGCCATCGCGCAGACCACCAGGCACTCACCACCTTACTTACTACAAAAGGAATGCGAATTGCTCATTGGGTATCATGTCTGCTTTGTTTTGATTATGACGTTGTCTATCGGCTAGGTTCCCAGAACCACACTGCAGACTGCTTGTCTCGTCTTCCCATACCGGCACCGGCTGATTCCTCTGATGATGTAGAGCCTGAAATTTTAACACTCTAGATTCCGTCACGCTCCCTGAGATCTCAAAACTCTGGACTTCTAGTACTTCCTAGAATAGCAAAGTCCACTGAAGGCGGTAGGTCATTTTCACATTTAGCTCCTAAACTCTGGAATAGTCTTCCTGACAGTGTTCGGGGCTCAGACACACTCTCCCAGTTTAAGTGCAGATTAAAAACTTACTTTTAAGCAAAGCCTACACATAACATCTGTCTCACATCATAACCTTCTGTCCAGAACATCTGATCATATGCACATTATCAACTTGTGCTGTTTATCATGAACAGCAGCTACGCTAATTTCTCTCCACTGTTTTCTTTCTCTACCCATCCCGAAGCATCCTAAGGTTTTGCCATCTCCAGTCATGTCCCACCTCATGAAGATTATGGACCTTTAAAGAAGTAGATGCCGAACTCGCAAACATCCCGAACCATCTAGAGACGTACCAGTGCCAATTGGATCCCACTACATGTGTGGAGTTTTGAGATTGGACCTCCTGGAGTGTTTAAAGGCTTTGGCATGGAGAAGCTGGTGCTGGATCTGTGATGATCACAAATGTTGAGCTATTCTATGAGTTGCTCAGTAGCTCCTAGAACATTATCTATAATCACACATTCCAGTACTCATGTTAGTTCTCACTCTCCAGTGTTCTGTATTGTTAAAAGATTTATGATCACACTCTTGATGTCACCCAAATGAGGATGGGTTCACTTTTGAGTCTGGTTCCTCTCAAGGTTTCTTCCTCATAACATAACAATAAGGGAGGTTTTCCTTGTGCATGCAATCCTCCATTTGGTGTAGATGGGAGAGTGAGGATAAGGCTTCCTGGTGCAACCCCAATAGGTCATCTGAGATTCTTCTCTCCTGTGAGAGTTGAGAAGAGAGTGGGAGCACATTTTGCTCAGCAATGGTAAACGGTGGAATGCAGCTCACCTGGCATATTCACCTCGATTGACCGATGGTGCTAGTAACACCTTTCAGTAAACACCTGACAAAACACAAAATCCTGTGAAAGTCTCATGTATGAGGCATAAGCCTATTTGGCACAAGGACTATGTGATATCCTTAACAGAACTGTCTTGCATTTAATTTTCATAAAATGTAACTTACAAAGAATATTGTTCTGTGGAAGTTCAGCTTGCATATTGGCTACAAAAGTGTTAATGTAACGGTAAAGAAAAGTTTTATTTGTTAAATGTCAGTATACTGTTCATTGACAGTTAATGTATTCATGTCAGAAGTTAAGGCAACATATACAGTATTGTTCAAAATAATAGCAGTACAATGTGACCAACCAGAATAATCCAGGTTTTTAGTATATTTTTTATTGCTACGTGGCAAACAAGTTACCAGTAGGTGCAGTAGATTTTTAGAAAACAAACAAGACCCATCATTCATGATATGCATGCTCGTAAGGCAAAAAAATAGCAGTGTATGCCGTTGACTGAACAAACTCAAAACTATTTTGTACAAACATTTTTGTTATAAGGATTTAGCAATCCTGTGAACTAATATTTAGTTGTATGACCACAGTTTTTTAAAACTGCTTCACATCTGTGTGGCATGGAGTCAACCAACTTGTGGCACCTCTCAGCTGTTATTCCACTCCATGATTCTTTAACAACATTCCACAATTCATTTACATTTCTTGGTTTTGCTTCAGAAACAGCATTTTTTATATCACCCCACAAGTTCTCGATTGGATTAAGGTCCGGGGATTGGGCTGGCCACTCCATAACATTCATTTTGTTGGTTTGGAACCAAGACTTTGCTCATTTACTAGTGTGTTTGGGGTCATTGTCTTGTTAAAACAAACATTTCAAGGGCATTTCCTCTTCAGCATAAGGCAACATGACCTCTTCAAGTATTTTGACATATGCAAACTGATCCATGATCCCTGGTATGCGATAAATAGGCCCAACACCATAGTAGGAGAAACATGCCAATATCATGATGCTTGCATACAAAAGAATGTAAGTGAAGCACCACCATGCTTCACTGTCTTCACTGTGTACTGTGGCTTGAATTCAGAGTTTGTGGGTCGTCTCACAAACTTACTCTCATCAGTCCACAAAATGTTCCTCCATTTCTCTTTAGGCCAGTTGATGTGTTCTTTGGCAAATTGTAACCTCTTCTGCACATGCCTTTTTTTTAACAGAGGGACTTTGCGGGGGGAAATAGATAAGCTTCACACAGACGTCTTCTAACTGTCACAGTACTTACAGGTAACTTCAGACTGTCTTTGATCATCCTGGAGCTGATCATTGGCTGAGCCTTTGCCATTCTGGTTATTTTTCGATCCATTTTGATGGTTGTCTTCCGTTTTCTTCCACGTCTCTCTGGTTTTGCTCTCCATTTTAAGGCATTGGAGATCATTTTAGCTGAACAGCCTATATTTTTTTGCACCTTTTTATAGGTTTTCCCCTCTTTAATCAAAGTACGCTGTTCTTCTGAACAATGTCTTGAACGACCCATTTTCCTCAGGCTTTCAAATGCATGTTCAACAAGTGAAGAACTGATGATCTCAGTGATTGAATGCCACACTGCTATTTTTTTTAACACACCCCTTTCAACTAAAACTTTTAAACCCAATTGCACAGCCTTACGAGCGTGCATATCATGAATGCTGGGTCTTGTTTGTTTTCTGAGAATCTACTGCACCTACTGGTAACTTGTTTGCCAAGTAGCAATAAAAAATATACTAAAAACCTGGATTATTCTGTTTAGTCACATTGTACTGCTATTATTTTGAACAATACAGTATAACACAATGCTCTGTAAAGATTGAATAGTTGCCTAGGTTGTTCCAACTACTTTGGTCATGTTTCTGTCCAGTTAAGAGTAGTGTTCTTACAAACGAGGGAAAATGTTGTTTTATGCAATTCCTTGCGCTACCGCAAGAGAGATGCTGGATAAGAGGAAGAAGAAGAAGAAGAAGAAAAAAAAAGTGTAAGCTAGGTGGGAATCTGTAAAGTTGCTGTTAAAAAATTAATTGCAAAGTTTTGGAAGACTTGGCGTCTTGCTTTTGCCCACAGATCTTTTAAACCATTTTTGAATAAAACTCTTCATCTTCTTCTTTTTCTTTTTCTTTGGCTTATCCCATTAGGGGTCACCACAGCGCATCATCTATTTCCATACTATTCTGTCCTCTACATCTGCCTCTTTCAAACCAACTACATGCATGTCTTTCCTCACCAAATCCACAAACCTCCTTCTTGGTCTTCCTTTTTTCCTTTTTCCTAGTGGCTCCATTCTCAGTATTCTCCTACCGATATACCTCATATCCATTTACATTTTGCGGCATTTAGCAGACTCCCTTATCACTCCTCTGCACATGCCCAGACCATCTAAATCGGGTCTCTCTCTCACTTTGCCCCAAAAGGTCCTACATGCGCTGTCCCTTGAAGAAGCTAATTTGTAATCCTGTTCATCCTTTTTACTCCCAATGGAAATCTCAACATCTTCCACTCTGCCACCTTTAAGCTCGACGTCCTGTCTTTTACTCAATGCCACTGTCTCTAAACCATACAACATCTCAGGTCTCACCACAGTCCTATAAACTTTCCCTTTCACTCTCACAGATACTCTTCTATCACAAATCACTCCCGCTATCACTCTTCTCCACCCACTCCACCCTGCCTGCACTCTTTTCTTCACTTCTCTTACACACTCTCCATTACTTTGCACTGTTGACCCCAGGTACCTGAACTCCTCCACCTTCTCCACCTCTTCTCCCTGCAACGGCACCACTCCACTGCCCTCCCTCTCATTTACTCACATGTACTCTGTCTTACTCCTACTGTCTTTCATTCCCCTTCTCTCCAGCATGTACCTCCCCTACTCTCACCACAAATCACAATATCATCCACAAACATCATAGTCCATGGAGACTTCTGTCTGACCTCGTCCGTCAACCTGTCCATCACCACTGTAAAGGGCTCAGAGCCGATCCTTGATGCAATCCAACCTCCACCTTAAACCAGTCTGTCGTTCCTACTGCACACTTCACTGCTGTCACACTGTCCTCATACATGTCCTGCAACACCCTCACATACTTCTCTAAACACCTGACTTCCTCATACAATACCATTTGGAATAAGACTCTAATATAACAAAATGTGTAAAAGTTAAGCACTTTGAATACTTTCCTGGATGCATTGTGTATGGTGGATGTTCAGCTTGGATACATTCCTCATATACCAAAATTCGAAATTCTTTTGTATTAATATATTAATATGATGTGAACCCAGCCATTAGGGCTGCACAAGCCAGTGCACTCTTAGTGCCAGCCCCAAGCCCAGGTAGATAGGGAGGTTTGCGTTAGTAAGCACATCCAGCATAAAACATGTGTCAAATCAAATATGCAGATCACAAACCAGAATTTCATACCAGATTGGTCGAGGCCCGGGTTACCAACGACCGCCGCAGATATTGTCTTTCCAGTAAACTCTACGAGCGCTTTCTGTAACCTGCATTGCTGCCTCCACACTGGGATCTGCCCCTTTTTTTTTTAGACCTGCACACTGAGGTGTCCAGGTCCTGAGCTTAGCCTCACTCAGCCTGTCTCTTTAGCTCTAATGTTTCTTTCTACGCGAATGTAGTAGGGCTGAATGAGTGTAGTTATGGGACGATGCCGCTGGTTGAAGAGATGCTGGCAGGCTATCTCTTTCCAGGTGGGGCATCATCCCTCAAGACCTTGGTACTACCCTTCAAGCCCCTTCGAACAACCTCGGTTATCGTTTATATGTATATATGGTAAGCACCCTCCTTGGTTTCTGCACGGTATCGTAGCGAATCCAGATGACGACTTGCTGCCTCTTAGGAGGCCCCTAGAGCTGCACCAGGGCATAGCTTTGGCTCTAAGCATCCTGTTTGCAGTGGTGATAGACAGATTGAAGGACAAGGTCAGAAAGGAGTTTCCATGGACTATGATTTTTGCGAATTATATTGTTATTTATGGTGAGAGTAGGGAGCAGGTTGAGAAAAGCCTGGAGAGGACTGTGGTGAGACCTGAGATGTTGTATGGTTTAGAGATAATGGCATTGAGTAAAAGACAGGAGGTGGAGCTGGAGGTAGCAGAGCTGAAGATGTTGAGGTTTTTGTTGGGAGTGATGATGATGGACAGGATTATAAATTAGTTTATTAGAGGGACAGCGCATGTAGGACGTTTTGGGGAAGGTGAGGGAGGTGAGATTGAGATGGTTTGGACATGTGCAGAGGAGGGACATGGGGTATATCAGTAGGAGAATGCTGAGGATGGAGCCTCCAGAAAGGAGGAAAAGACGAAGGCCAAAGAGGAGGTTCATGGATGTGGTGAAGGAAGACATGCAGGTAGTTGGTTTGAAAGCTGTAGATGTAGAGGACAGGGGGGTATGGAGACGGATGATCTGCTGTGGTGCCCCCTAATGGGAGAAACCAAAAGAAGAAAAACAAAAATTCAATCATTTATGTTCTTCCATAATTTTGGAGAGAAATTATTATGACAATCTATTTTTATGATGGCTTGGTTCAACTTTTTTATTAAATTCTTGCATTAAACAGCAAAAAAAAAAATGGTGTAGTGTAAAATGTTCTTTATACCCACTATAAAACTCTTGCACCAGCTGGTCTAAAGTAATTGTAAAAATGAACCACTATGAATTACTGTCACTTGAGTACAGTGTCACCTTTCTCAATGCTTTGCAAAAGGCCCTAGGCTTATTATATATATATATATATATATATATATATATATATATATATATATATATATATATATATATATATAAATTATATTATATTTTATATATACAGTGGAACCCGGTTATCTCGCCCTCGGTTACCTCGACAACCCTATTAAGTCGTCATTTTTTAAGTGGAACCGCCAAATTCTCGCTTTTTCTAAGCATTTTTTTATCGGTTATGTCGATGTTTATGTTTTTTATGTCGCCGAACCCTGATATCTCGAGCACAAGGGGGGAAAGATTTGCCATTTAACGTCGGTTATCTCGGTGCAGCCGCAGAAGAACTCACGGAAGTGGCGGAAAAATCAAACCTTACAGCTGCTCCAGGTGTTGTGTTGTATACTGGTGAATCTCTGCTGTTAGTTGTCTGCCTTTTGTTGTTAAATGTTATGCGATGAACGGGAGGCGAAAGCCGCGCTTGGCGGCACGGAACGTGGGATGAGCAAAAGCATAGAATGAACACCGGCAGGATCGGGGGGGAATCCGCGGTGCGCTTTGGGAAGAAAAGAGCAGCCGTTGAGAGAGTGCCGGTGGGAAGACACGTACCGGGATACGCATGAGCGATAACAACGACCGCCGTGAACCAACATATACCAACAATAACGGACAGTGAGAGTGTGGAAGTTTAAATAGGAGCTGGTGATGATGATAAACGAGCACCAGATGTGCGCGATTGAAGCCGGGAGCTTCAGAGAAAGCGGCCGAGAAAGCACATGACACGCTGAAGGGGGCCGAAGGGGGCGTGGCAGGTGGATTCCTGACAGATAAACATGTACTGTATGTGTTTTTATAGCATGCCTTCATCAAACAAATCGCGGCAACGCTGTTGTGTAAAAAAAAACCTTCAAAAACACATGCATGCACATTCTCATTTATTAACGCACATCATGTACATAAGGAAATTTCAAGCACGTTAATATACTGCCGCCATTTTGATTTTCATTTATCTCGATCATCGGTTACCTCCATGCTTTTTGGCGACCCCCTAGGACATCGACATAACCGGGTTCCACTGTATAATATATTTTTGGTTTTCTGCTTATAAAACAATTTTAGTATAAATAAGTATATTTCATAAAATAAGTCATATGGACAAGAAACTTGGTCAGTAGGTAATTCTTCCTCCCTTATTATTTGCATCACTCTGACATTATTTTGAAGGGTTCAGGTACTGGAATGGGTATGTATTTACATTTGTCCTTTTCTTTTTCTTCTTCTTCTTTGTATTATTATTATTAATAATAAAAAATATATTTTTTTTTACTTTAAAATTCTGCATCATACAGAACAAAGAAGAAGAAAAAAAGAAGTCATAGGTACAAGAGAACTAAAGCAGTAGGTAGTGCCCCCTCCTGTACATCATGCAAGCAAGATGGTGAATGTAAGCACAAGTATCTATGTTTTGATTTGTATATCTTATGAACTATAAGTCCATCACGCAAAACTCTTTTACAATTGGCTTCTCCCAAACAAAACAACCTCAAAAAATGTTGCTCTCTATTTGAGCTAATTTGCATAATATGCAAAATGTACTTTTGCACACTAGTCTGAGCATTGTTGGCTTGATTTCACCGTTGGTGTCAAACAATTCCACAGAGTGTGAAGCTGAATAATTATTAAAACATATGGACATTTCTTAACTAAAAACAGTAGAGTTTCATTTACTAAAACAGTAACTCATAAATGCTTGCGTGGATTTACATGAACTAAACATTGATATTGTGTGTGCTATTAATTATTACTGCAACTATTAATTATTTTTGATTATTCGAGTATTCTACCGATTATTTCATTGATAAATCAAGTAATCGGATAAAAAGTACTATTAAAGACCGATACTAAATAACACGGGTCTCTTAAAATGAACAAGTAAATTGTAAAAACATTTACATTGTTATTGGTGAAATTGCTCTCTGTGAAAACTAAACCCATTTAGTGCATTTAATTACCATATTACATCAAAATGCAAATATAAAAATATAAAAAATCTAATTTAAAAAATCTCAGATTTCTCAAAAAAAAAAAAAAAAAAAAAAAAAAGCTGTATGGTGTTTTCTTTAGGTTTTAGTTTGAAATTATTCCAAACTTTGGAAACTTTCTGTCGTGTTTTTGTCCTGAATCTTCTCCTCCTCTCCTCACATTCTCCTCACCTCTCAATGTTTTCTCTCCATTCCTTCATTTTTCATTCTGCAGCATCTTCTGTGTTATCGGATCAGGGGTCTCGTTTCTACACATGGCGTACGCATAAAACGAGGATGAAAACCTGTACGGCACTTTCCACACAAAGGTTGTGCGTGATGTCTGTCTTATTATGACTGTTCTAATAATCAGTAATCACAAAACATTCACGTTCTCACACCTACAGTAGGAAAGATCTGTGTGTGTGTGTGTGTGTGTGTGTGTGTGTGTGTGTGTGTGTGTGTGTGTGTGTGTGTGTGTGGCATGTAGCTAAAACATTTCAAGTCAAGTTTTACAAAACCACACATGTCTAGACAAACAACTAGTTTGGCAAGTCTAAAGATAAATAAGCTGGATGTGGTTAAGCTTGTAAAGCAATGTTAGAGGACATTTGTTTTAACAAATCTTTTTGACGAAAAATATATTAATAAGCAAAATAAAAAAAACAGACAGACAAGACCAAGAGCATTTCAATCGGATTCTGTACCGTCCATATTTCAACAGCACCCCCTGCTGGCCCTGCTGTGTAATCACTGATCAGGAAATGCTATGTCTCCACCCCTGTTCCATTAATGGTTATTATTATTATTATTATTATTTTTTATTTTTTATTTTTTTTATTAGAAATCAAATAAAAATAATGATAATAATAATAATAATAATAATAATAATAATAATAATAATAATAATAATAATAATAGAGGAAATAACATACTTAACATTGTATGACAGAAAAGTAAAACTATGATCTCATCATTCTGGCTGTGGTTCATTCCAAGAAGGCAGTGTCCATAAGTAGATAATATAACTTGAGTAGATGGATCCAACCACTACCCAGCCATTAGAGTTGCACAAGCCAGTGCACTCTTAGTGCCGGTCCCAAGCCCAGATAAATGGGGAGGGTTGCGTTAGGAAGGGCATCCAGCGTAAAAATTTTGCAAAATGAAACACGCAAATAACAAACCAGAGTTCCATACCGGATCGATCAAGGCCCGGGTTACCAACGACCGCCACAGGTATTGTTAGCCAACAGGGTACCGGTGGAAATTGGGCTACTGTTGGCTGAAGGAGGAAAAGGAGAGGAGGAAGATGTCTACAGAGACGGCAGGAAAAGGAGAAGTGGAGGAGAGTGGAGGTTTTGGTTGACACTTTAAATGTTGGTACTATGACTGGTAAAGGGAGAGAGATAGCTGATATGATGGAGAGGAGAAAGGTAGATATGTTGTGTGTTCAGGAGACCAAGTGGAAAGGGAGTAAGGCCAGGAGCATTGGAGGTGGTTTTAAACTGTTCTGGGTGGAAAGAGAAATGGTGTAGGGGTGATTCTGAAGGAAGAGTACAGTAAGAGTGTAGTGGAGGTGAACAGAGTTTCTGATAGGGTGATGAACGTGAAGCTGAAATTTGAAGAGGTGATGATAAATGTCATCAGTGCCTATGCTCCACAAGTGGGTTGTAAAATGGAGGAGAAGGAAAAATTCTGGAGTGAGTAAGATGAAGTGGTGGAGAGTGGATCTAGGAAAGAACGATTGGTGATTGGGGCAGACTTTAATGGGCATGTAGGTGAAGGGAACAGAGGTGATGAGGAGGTGATGGTAGGTATGGCTTTAAGGAAAGGAATGTGGAAGTGCAGATGGTGGTAGATTTTGCTAAAAGGACGGAGGTGGCAGTAGTGAATACGTATTTTAAGAAGAAGGAGGATTATAGGGTGATTATAGGGTGACGTATAAGAGTGGAGGAAGGTGCACACAGGTGGAATATATTTTATGTAGGAGTAAAAACCTGATGGAGATTGGAGACTGTAAGGTTTTAGCAAGGGACAGTGTAGCTAGACAGCATCGGATAGTGGTCTGTAGGATGGCTTTGGAGGTGAAGAAGAAGTGGAGGAGATTGAGGACTGAAAGAAGACTAAGATGGTGGAAACTGAAGGAGGAAGACTGTAGTGTGAGGTTCAGGGAAGAGGTCAGACAGGGGCTCGGTGGTGTAGAGGTGCAACTAATGAAGAAATAATAAGAGAGACAGCTAGAAAGATACTTGGTGTGACATCTAGAAATAGAAAGGAAGACAAAGAAAGTTGGTGGTGGAATGAGGAAGTGTACCAAGAAATGAAAGATTTGTGACTTTAATAGACATGTAGGTGAAGGGGAAAAAAGGTGATGGTAGGTAGAGTGCGGCTTTAAGGAGAGGAATGTGAAAGGGCAGATTATGATAGATTTTGCTAAAAAGATTATTTTATTTTAAGAAGAAAGGAAAGCATAGGGTGACATATAAGAGCCAACTGCCGCGATTGGGCAGATATCAACCAATCGTCAAAATAATTTAGAATTTGATGCCCCGAACTCTCAGGGGGACCAGTGCCGCATCCACACACTTTGTGAAGGTGGTGGGTGAGAGGGCAAGACCAAATGGAAAGACCAGGCTGCTTTTTGGCCAATGACTGGCAACGGCTCACGTCACTACCTTCAAAAGCTCCTCGAAAAAGCTGAGGGGGGTTTGTCAGGGCTCACCGACATCCATCCCCTCTCCCTCCTCAAATAAAAAGAGGCAGAGCTGCACGCTCTCATCGCAAAGGGACGAAACCGCCAAAAGGCATGTTTTCAAACCTTGCTAGAGGGACAAGCCCATCTCCAAACTCTCTGATAGGTCCACCTGTGAGCAGCAGGTCCTTGAACGCTGCTTCAGCTCAGCGAAAGCGGGGCCAGAACTATGAAGAGCAAACGTGTCACTCAAAGAGAACGGACCCAGCATGCTCCACTCCCAAACAAGCGACACATAGGCTGTGCGTATCCAACCGTGGAATGACAGCCGAAACGAGTGCTTTCTCTCACTAGTCGCTTTAATTTTTTTTTTCTGAATTACACACACATAGCACTTCCTGAACAAACAAAACCTGGCACCGGTTCCACTCCGAGTGCTTTTATAGCTTCCTGGTCATGACGCAACCCCATCTGTAATCCCGTGCTTTCCATTGGATTGATTACACATGTGATTCAGAGTGTGGACAATGCGGAAATTTTCCCAAAGCGTTGTTGATGCAGCTCGAGTTTCTGAATGGGAACTACAGGTAGTTGGATTCAAAGAGGTAGATACAGAGGACAGGGTAGTATGGAGACGGATGATCCTTTGTGGCGACCCATAACGAGAGATGAAGAAGAAGAAATAGAAAAAGAACAATTAAGAACATTTACTATTTTGGCTTTGGTCTCACAAAATGTATCTTTTAATTCCAAAGCAATCCCCTGGAAAGATAATGGTGAACAGAAAATATTCATATACACAAACATCTAGGCATAAAAATACTTATAAAAATATATGTCTACATTAGACAAGAACAATAACAAACTGGGCAGTAAGCAAGAACACACTCTCCTACCTGTTCTCAAAGTCTTTGGATAAATGGCCAGCCTAGCAGTCCGGCTCGTCTGTGTGTCTGTCAACACCTGACCCGTTTTTTTTTTTTGGATGATGAGACAATCAGGTCCTCAACAGGATCTGCAGTTTTATCCTCGTTCTCCTATGGATTCTCGTGACGCAACTATTACAGCTTCATTTATTCTAGATTTTTTGGCAAAATCCAGATTAAGAGCGAACCTTTCAACCTCTGCAAGTGTCTCTAGAAAAGATATCTTTCCTGGATGAGTAACTTTCACTATCGTGGGCTAGAGCAAAAAAGATTGTATTCCCTGCTGCGTTAGCTTCTTCCTTTCGAATGCCATAACTCTCCCCTTAGATGCTGTGTGGGTGCTATGATCTGGGAAGAAAAGCAGTGGTGCTCCCATATAAAGAATTCGTTTAGCGGCTCAAGCTTCATTCAGGATTGCGCTCTGATATCGAAAACGCAGCATCTTGCAGTGAAGATGAATTAATATTTAGAATGTTCTCTGCTGTAAATTCGGCGGACTCTTTCAATCTCCTTTACCTTACCAGCAAGAGAGGGAATCCATTTAGGAAGGTTATTCTTTATAAATCCAAGTAGGTCATCACCTTCTAAACCCTCTTTCAGACAGGTTTTGGAATGGCAGGCTTTCGATTCTCACTAAGTCTCGAGTCTACTGGTTGCTTAACCTCCACAGTGTCTTTTTTCGCTTTATGAAGAGCTGTCCTCTTTTGTTTCTTATTATTCTAAAACTCAAAGTCTGGGTGAATTCTTCCTTCAACAGGTACCTCATGAAGCTAAGGTGCATCTTAAACTCGTCTGCAACAATGGCACGAAGTTCCCCCTCAGGAACATAATTGGGATATTTGACCTACTTTTTCGCCAGGGAAGCCACTGTGAATTGACGTTTTGCCATCTTCATTCGTTACCCTGTTAAAAGAACAGTCCAAAACTAACCAAGTGTTGATAGTTTTACTGAGAACAAAACAGATTTAAGGGTACAGAGTCAGAGAGCAATTGAACTACACCAATATTGCCATCGGTGGGTCACGTGATCTCTCCCCATTATTGGTTCTTTTATTCATGTGTCTGCTCATTCAGTGGTGCATCCACTTTCATGTTCGTTAGTGTGTCTAAATACCCATCTTTATCTGTTTCATCATTAAAAAGTAACACATTAAGTTCTATGTGTTTTACTGAGCAATTTTCTTTCATGTTTCTTGTTTTGGTCTTGATCTTGTTTTTGGTTTTCTGGTTTCTTGCTGTTGTTTTGCCTCATTCAATTAATTTGCTGATTGTTCAGTGTATTACTTGTTTCATGTTCGAGTCTGACTTCCCTATTGGATTTTTTTGCCTGTTTAAATTATAAAAAATGCTCTTACTCTGCATTTGCATCTGCTTTCACTACATTGTAGAATAAGAGGATCTTTTATAATATTCTGATTATATGTCAACTCGCAAATAAGCAGAAATCTCATCTTCTTCTTCTTCGTCTTCTTCTACTTCTTCTTCTTTCAGCTTCTACCATTAGGGGTCGCCACAGCGGATCATCAGTTTCCATACCCCCGCTGTCCTCTACATCTGCCTCTTTCGAACAAACTATCTGCATGACTTCCCTCAGCATTCTCCGACTGATATACCCCATGTCCCTCCTCTGCACATGTCCAAACCATTTTAATCTCGCCTCCATCACCTTGTCTCCAAAACGTCCTACATGTGCTGTCCCTCTAACAAACTGATTTTTAATCCTATCCATCCTCATCACTTCCAACAAAAACCTCAACATCTTCAGCTCTGCTACCTCCAGCTCCACCTCCTGTCTTTTACTTAATGCCAGTGTCTCTACACCATACAACATCTCAGGTCTCACCACAGTCCTATAAACTTTCCCTTTCACTCTTGCGGATACCCTTCTGCTACTAATCACTCCTGTCACTCTTCTCCACCCACTCCACCCTGCCTGCACTCTTTTTTTCACTTCTCTAACACATTTCTCTCTCTCTCTCTCTCTCTCTCTCTCTCTCTCTCTCTCTCTCTCTCTCTCTCTCTCCATTACTTTGCACTGTTGACCCCAGGTACCTGAACTCCACCACCTTCTCCACCTCTTCTCTCTGCAACCGCACACCTCCACTGCCCTCCCTCTCATTCACACACATGTACTCTGTCTTACTCCTACTACTTTCATTTCCCTTCTGTCCAGCGTGTACCTCCACCTCTCCAGGCTCTTCTCAACCTACTCCCTACTCTCACCACAAATCACAATATTATCCGCAAACATCATAGTCCATGGAGACTCCTGTCTGACCTCGTCCGTCAACCTGTACATCACCACTGCTAACAGGAAAGGGCTCAGAGCCGATCCTTGATGCATTTTACCTCCACCTTGATCCAGTCTGTCATTTCTACTGCACACTTTACTGCTGTCACTCTGTCCTCATACATGTCCTGCACCACACTCACATACTTCTCTGACACACCTGACTTCCTCATACAATACCACAACTCCTCTCTCGGCACTCTTTCGTACACTTTCTCTAAATTAACAAACACACAATGCAACTCTTTCTGACTTTCTCTATACTTCTCCATCAACATTCTCAAAGCAAATAATGCATCTGTGGTGCTCTTTCTCAGCATGAAACCATACTGTTGCTCACAGATGGTCACCTCTTCTCTCAGCCTGGCTTCCACTACTCTTTCCCATAAATTTATGGTGTGACTGATCAACTTAATTCCCCTGTAGTTACTGCAGATCTGCACATCTAGAGATCAGTACCAGCACACTTCTTCTTTATTCCTCAGGCATCCTCCCACCTTCCAAAATCTTGTTGAACAACCTGGTTAAAAACTCTGTTGCCATCTATCCTAAACATCTCCATGATTTTACTGGTATTTCTCTGGTCCAACTGACTTTCCACTTTTGATCCTCTTAATCGCTGCTCTCACTTCCTGCTTACTAATCCTTTCCACTTCCTGCTTCACCATCTCTACACCATCCAACCTTCTCGCTCTCTCATTTTATCTCGCTGCTCTTACTTCCTCCTTACTAATCCTATCTACATCCTGCTTTACCAACTCCACATCATCCAACCTTCTCTCTCTCTGATTTTCCTCATTCATCAGCTGCTCAAAATACTCCCTCCACCTTCTTAACACACTCTCCTTACTAGTCAACACATTTCCATCTTCATTCTTTATTGCTTTAACTTGCAGCACATCCTTCCCAGCTCGGTCCCTCTGCCTGGCCAATCGGTACAAATCCTTTTCTCTTTCCTTAGTGTCCAACTTCTCCTACATCTCCTCATATGCCTTTTCCTTGGCTTTAGCCACATCCCTCTTTACCTGCTGCCACATCTCCTTGTACTCCTGCCTACTTTTCTCATTACTCTGTCGATCCCAATTCTGTTTCTCCAACCTCTTTCTCCTTATGCTGTCCTGCACTTCCTCATTCCACCACCATGTCACTTTGTTGTCCTTTCTTTTTCCAGATGTCACACCAAGTACCTTTCTAGCTGTCTCCCTTTTCACTTCAGCAGTAGTTGCCTAATCATCCAGCACCTTTTCAACACCACTGAGAATCTACTTGACCTCTACCCTGAATCCCATACTACAGTCTTCCTCTTTCAGTTTCCACCATCTTTTTCTTCTTTCAGTCCTCACTCTCCTCCTCTTTTTCTTCACCTCCAAAGCTGTTCAACAGACCACCATTCAATGCTGTCTAGCTACACTGTTCCCTGCCAACACCTTACAGTCTCCAATCTCTTTCAGGTTGCATCTCCTACATATAACATAGTCCACCTGTGTGCACCTTCCTCCACTCTTATACGTCACCCTATGATCCTCCTTCTTCTTAAAATACATATTCACCACTGCCATTTCCATCCTTTTAGCTAAATCTACCACCATCTGCTCTTCCACATTCCTCTCCTTAAAACCATACCTACCATCCCCTCCTCATCACCTCTGTTCCCTTCACCTACCTACTACCACTTCATCTAACTTACTCCAAAATTTTTCCTTCTCCTCCATCTCACAACTCACTTGTGGAACATTAACACTGATCACATTTATCATCACTCCTTCAACTTCCAGCTTCTCTTCACCACCTCTCTTCAGCATATAGAAAAGAGGTGCAACGGTTAACTGCCTGGTGTGGAGCAAACAACCTGTCTCTGAACGTGGACAAAACGAAAGAGATGGTTGTGGACTTCAGGCAAGCACAGAGCGACCAATCTCCACGGATTATTGATGGATCCTCTGTGGAGATCGTCAAGAGCACCAAATTCCTTGGTGTTTATCTGGCAGACAACCTCACCTGGTCACTTAACACCAGCTTCATCACCAAGAAAGCCCAGCAGCGTCTCTACTTCCTGAGAAGGCTGCGGAAAGCCCACCTCCCTCCCCCCATCCTGACCATGTTCTACAGAGGGACCATTGAGAGCATCCTGAGCAGCTGCATCACTGCCTGGTTTGGAAATTGCACCGTCTCGGATCGCAAGACCCTACAGAGGATAGTTCGGACAGCTGAGAAGATCATCGGAGTCTCTCTCCCCTCTATCATGGACATTTACACCACACGCTGCATCCGCAAACACACAGCATTGTGGACGATCACACACACCTCTCACACACACTTTTCACACTCCTACCATCAGGAAAACGGTTCTGAAGCATTCGGGCCGCCACAAAAAGACTGTTGTGAAACAGTTTCTTTCCAAATTTGAAATAAAACACACATCAGTGGTATTCATTTCTTATCATGTCTCTCTCTCTCTCTCTCTCTCTCTCTCTCTCTCTCTCTCTCTCTCTCTCTATCTCTCTCTCTCTCCCTCTCTCTCTCTCTCTCTCTATCTATAGCCTTTCAAATTCCTTTATAATGTAAATCTTTTTTCACAGGGCAACAACAAAACCAAAAATAATAATAATTTCCTTTGTTTAAAAAATATCTTTTAACTATTCACAGTCCATGCCTTGGAGTAAGAAAAGTGCATAAAGAAATCATTCATTCAAGCTCAGTTTTTACACTGATTTACTCTGATTGGTTGAATCCAGATACCTGCATCTCTTCTTAGATACAAGTGCATTATGTCTGGGTTTAGACTCTGAGCTGAGCAAATCCTCAGGATTGAGTGAAGTTGTTCATCCGTGACACTCCTGAGTGGTGTTTTTGCAAATTCAGCGCTGAGTACGCAGAGTTTTTCAGCGGTCTCGACTCTGACGCACCAACGCACTAACAAAGCATTCTGGGATTTGTCGTATAAGCAGTGTATGCGATATATACTGGCGGGCCAGCTCTAATACACATTTGAAGAGGCCACTGGGGGCAGTATTTGCTTATTAACCATCTAGTTTTTGCATAGTTTGTAAACCAGATGTCAGCAGGGGTGAAGCTAAGTTTACTTTGCACAAAGTTTCATGGTGAATAAAGCAGTGCATTTTTTGTCACGTCTCAACTTTAATTATGCAAGTTATTATCTGTCAATTCTGACCGCGATGTTTTAATGATTTTATATAATACAACTTTTCATTGTATAACAATAAAAAAGCACTTTTACTTAAATGTACCTTTAAAAAATCTCTTGCCTCAAGATTGCTGTCATCAAAGCAGTGTACATCAAATTTCCTATTCAAATCTGTCACATGCAAACTACTGAAGTGATCCTCTGTAGAACAATGTAACCTGGGCTATCAAGATGTCGTGAAATTGTCAACATACAACAACTCATACAACAAATAAACTTTAACAAGATTCTTTATTTAATGTATTTTTTACCCACTACATTTCTTTTTACAATCTAGCATTCTAGACTTCTGCTGAAGGTTCCTGAAAATATAAGTACAAATGTGTTAATATAAAGATTTTCAAGAGAAAACTATACAACTAAACAAAACCTGTCCTGAATTACAATAAGACAAAAACGATTTAACTTGAACAGTTTAGAATTTATGATTTATGGTTAAACACACTACATATAGGTTCAAATGAATTTTTCAAGAATGCTTCTTGAGGGTGATATTCTCTTGAAGTGATGTACTTATCTGTTTAGGTAAAAAAAAAAAAAGGTACAATTATTGTCAGTTATCACATAACCATTAATATGACATTATTAATAAAAGCGTACACGATCCTGGTTAATAGTCTGGATGTTTATTACTTACCCTCAATGATAGCAGAGGAAATTACGTGACTCATTACAGTCTCTGTTCTCCCAGACATATGCGCTGAAGTTGTACGCACCACATCGATAGGGCCAGACTGGGCATGAAGGCAGTGAGACCAGGTCCCCCAGTGGCATCCTGTTTACCCACAACCATTTTCCATCAAGGAAACGCAGTCCTGTCCACACACTGGCTGTTTGGGCTTGTTGAGTCTCATTCTTTAGCAGGTTTAGCTGTGATACAGAATCCACAAAGACCAAGTCAGTGTAATGGTTTCTGCAGTACCTAAGAGCCTCATCCCATGTTTTGTTCTCTCTCACCAAAACAAACCTCCTTGAACAAATGGTAGAAAATTGTCCCCAACATTTTGTATCACACCAGCCAGATAATCCCATAACAGCACAATCTTCTCCTGGACTCTGATCATCAGGCTCACTTGGGTTCCATTTTGTGAAATTGTCTTTTGTTCCATCAATCCACATCCAGATCGTTACATGTGGTGCTGTTCTGTTCAGGCCAATCCAAGCTAAAAAATCGCTTTGTCTTGTAACCAACGCGGCTCTTTGATATTCTTCTATAGTAGTGAAGCTAGCCAAATGTCCATAGTGCTGATTGCAGTAACCCTCAGCTGCAGATGATAGTACTTTCTGTGGTGAATAAAGGTAATCTCTTATCAAACTTACAGCCATACTATAAAGTCCCAACAGGAACAAAATAAAAAGGAGAGATTTCATCGTTGCTGTTAGGCGTCTAAGCTCTCTACACCTGTACTTGCATGTATTATACTTTCTAATATCAGCTTGACTGAAATAATTTAAAGCACATGTAAAACATCATCACGTCATCATCTGTTCACCAAACCCCAAAGTGTGCCAACCGTGGACTGCATATTTGTACCTGCGATATACATCATTTAATTCAGTAACAAATTATTACTTATATATTGAAAAAATTATGTACTGTTCCATGATAAAAAAATATTATGTATTTCTTCCTAAAACTTTCTTTCGGCTTCTCCCATCAGGGGTCCCCACAGCGGATCATCCGCATGTTTGATTTGGCACATGTTTTACGCTGGATTCCCTTCCTAACACAACCCTCCCCATTTATACACTAAGAATGGCTGGGGTTGGTTATGTATTTGCCCTTCCTAATTTTGCTAAATTTGCAAAAGAAAAAAAACACCAGGAATACTTTCTCACAGCACTGTACATAGTCTTGTCATTTGCATCGTGTTGTCCTTGCCTTCTCACTATTCTAAAATATTTAAGAAAAAACATGATCACTATCAGTCATTTTCCTGGTTGGCATGGTTCAGCTTGGAATGAATTTCTGCACTGTACAACAAAAACAACTGAAAGAGCTTCACCTAGAACTAAAGCAGCTGAAATGTTGGGTGATTGTTCTCGAGGTTGAATTCGAAATAGAATATATTAAGCAGAGTTCCCATGTCTGAGTAAGTGTTATTACCAATCTATTAACATTTTGTAGACTCACAGTGCCTCAGTTAATACGTGCTAATTTGCATAACCAAGCGTTAATGTGTGTAATGTCATTTTTCTTTCTTCTCTTTGATTCAGTGTATTGATTTGGTACTTACTGTTAGTATAGACTACTTGTTTTCTACTTATTCCAGATTTTAACAAATGTTCCAGATCTGCTCATTTCATCACAGCATGAAGTATAAGTCCAACATTAATTACTGTACAGTGAAATATCGCTTATTTATTTATTTACAAGCCTGACATAACAGGGTTTTTTTTTTTAAGGATTTTTGCTGATTGCTCGACATTGTATTTGAAACTAGCTGGATGAACTTTGGAACTAGCTGGTTAAAAGTAATTGCAAAATGAATGTTGAAGGGCCAACTGTAACTTGGGCCTACAGTGCAGGAGTTCTGGTGGGCTGCAGTAGGTTCTAAGAAACTCAGATTGGAGCCTCAAATCATTTTTTTAAGATGACTCGATGATGGATTTGTGCAGGTTAACTTAAGCTCTACATTCTGGAGATTCTGTGCTCATATGCAAAGTTTGGGGTGAGGTCATGCATAAACTGCTGGAGATAAGGCCATGAAACTTGTTTACAGTAACCACAATTATGAGCAAAAATTAAGCTAGATATAATTTTAACAAGCTATTTCTCAGGAATCAACATTTAATCACAATGTAGTTGTGAAAAAGCTTTAAAAAAAACCTAGCATTGAGCTACACGCACACAAATTGATCAAATTGTAAAGTATGATACCTTTATGTTTTGGTTTATCCTGGAAGTTCTAGGGTGAGATTGCTCCTTTATGCCTCGATATCTGTACCAAATATAGACACAGTGATTGAAAAAGTGTCGCAAAACATCACATGTTCTAAATTATAATGAATGATGAATATAAACTTACAGACCAGATACAGAATATAAACATACAAACATACACACACCCAAAGGCATTGCAAAAGTTTTTACAACTTAAACATAAAGTTCAAGAGAGGAAGAAAGAAGCAGCAGAACAAATGCATAAAAAATTGAAATTTAATAATAGTTCAGGAAACGATACTGATAAAAAAGCAGAGGCACTGGAACTGGAAAACATATGTTGTATAACTAAGTAATAAGACTGTCTGAGGCTGTTTGTTTAGAAGTTTAGGAGGGAATCTGTTTGCATACAGCACTGCAAATTACTGCTTGTTGGGCAGGGCAAAGTGACGTGAGATTCAAAAGACAAGTCCCAACCTCGACCTCAACCCTTCCTGTAGGTGAGACAGCAGGTCAGGTGCAGGGAAACTTTTAGGGTGCATGCTGTGTACAAGATCAACAACATGATGGTGACAGAGTTTTGGCCAGCAAAGAGAAAGTGTTCCTTTACAGATTACTGACTATCTAATAACAAATTATGATCAATAGAATGAAGCCTTTTATGCAGAACTGACAGAAAAATTATAGGTCATACACAAAAAAGAGAACAACTATTACATTGGTTGAGGATAGAAGAAAATGTGGAGTAAAGCAAGAAATGCTCAGCAATGCAAGAACCCTGACAGAAAAACACAGAGCACACACCATCACATAGTAATATTTGTTACTGGAAAAACACTAATATGGCTCTGCTAATGCAGAGAATCCTTCTGGAAAGTTTGAAAGAAAGAAACCCCGTAAGGCAAAGACTTCTTCCATAATCAGAAGTAAAGCTCAAGGAGGCTCAGACAAGAAATCGTCTGACTGGTAATGCGACTATCAATTCATACTGTAAGTTGATCTTTCTGTGGGGTCTACAGCTTTACCATTTACCTGCTTTGCCAGTATTAAGTGTCAAAACAAACTCTAGGTATGTACCTTGTGGCTTTGCTACAGGTGAAAGAAATTGCTAGTAACACCTGAACTTGAGGCAAGTTTGAAGGACACAACAGTGCAAGAACTGAAAATGGTGACATCCTGGGATTCATTAGGTTACAAATTATTCTCATTATTCTCTTAGGAATAATGGGCTTCTGTAGACCCTGGATTTGTGAGTGTTATGACCTAAGCCTTTTTGCATGTTTAGTCTTTTGTTTTCTGTTGGTATTGATTGGGTTTATTTTCTCCTCCAAATGTTATTCTCCACCCCTTCGGGAGAGGATTAGACAAGACAGGAGAGACAGGAGAGCATTAGACGAGAGGCCGATATTATGCTACCTCTGCCTGTTAGCCTGTTTAAAACTCTGTTATGAGTGTGGCTTGCACTTGTTGAAGTTTCATACAAGTCCCCATGTCCAGCCAGTCGCTGATGATAAACTGTTCTTTGTGTTTTGGGTGATGTTTTGTTGATCTGTGTCTTATTTGTCTATTATGTAACTTTATTATTGGTTTATGTAGTTAATTTGATTTTACAATCCATGTAGTTTTACATAGTCTGGGTAATAGATCTGTTTAGTGTTAAGATTTGTTTTTAATCACCTTCTAAAAAAATTATTCAAGGCATTTTTTTACAGCAATGTTTTAATTATTTTATATTGTACACAACAATGAATAAAAAAGCACAGCAACTTGAATGTATCCCTCTCCCTTGCCTTAAAATGCAAAGTATTGTCAAAATGTGGCTTAACATGTCAGATTTCTCATTCAAATCTGCTAAATGCAAACCAAGAGAGGCGCTTTACAACAAAGTAACCTAAGCCTTTAAGTTGAAATTGTATTTATGCAACTCATACAACAACTAAGAAGCCTTAATAGGATTTCTATTGCACAGTGATTGAAAAAGTGTCTCAAAACATCACAGAAACAAATGATGTTTTGAGACACTTTTTATGATGTTTTTGATCACAGAAACAAATACAAATCTTTTGCATTTGTTTCCTATTAGTGTCAGGGATCCACCTGCCACGCCCCCCTCAGTAGCTGTCACGCTGCCTCGTTCTGCCGCTCCCGTTATGGCTTTCCCTATATAAGCCTCCATTCCAACATCACTGGTGTCGGACCTACTAAACAATCATGATAGTGACCTCCTGGATTCCCGACTGCCAGCATTTCCCGCTGGTTTATGCTCCCGGTTCCAATCATACGGATTATGATCCCCCCCCCTCTGGACTCCGCCGTGGGCGTTGCACTGCCTCTAAATCCCGCTGTGGGCGTCACTCGGCCCCCGATTTCTGGCGGGAGCGTTGCCCCACCTCTGTTCTTCACTGAAGGCATCACTCGGCCTCTGATCTCCGCTGAAGGCGTCACCCCACCTCTGATCTCCACCAAGGGGGTCGTCCAGCCTGTAAGGCTGAGGGCATAACTCCATTCCGGACCTCCGTGGTGGACGTCACTCCGCTCCAGGCCTCCACAGGGGAAGTCGCTCCGTTCCAGATCTCCATAGTGGGCGCTGCTCTGTTCCAGATTTTCGCAGAGGGCTTCGATCTGCCTCAGATCTCTGCAGTGGACGTCGATAATTATAGGTCTGAATAAATTCTTGAAGGCAAAATACTACTGACAAAAAAAATAAAAGCAGTCTTTAGTGAGTAATCCCATAAATTCCCAAAAGGAGACATTAAAAAGAGAGGTTTCTTATTTGCTGTTATGCATCTTACCTCTGTAAACCTTTACACCAAAGCTTTCTGACATCAGGTTAAGTTGCTCATTTAAAGCACATGCAAATCCGCATAATAGCTTAATTGTGTATTTACAAAAACGTACAACAAAGTCTCTCTCTCTCTCTTTCTCTCTCCTTATATATATATATATATATATATACACGAAACTCAGTAGGTAGGTTTTAAAGAAACTCAGCAGGTAGGTTGTTCCAAACATCTTGGACATCTAACCACGGATCTAGAAAGAAATCCTTCTGTCTATTCATGTAATCCTGCCTGTACTTTTTTGCACTGAGGACACCATTAAACCTGACTAAATCTCCAATTCAGTTTGCAAATGTGCAGCCCCAAACTTGCAAGAAACCTTGCCAGAAGAAATGTCTAGCCAGTCGGCAAATAATCTGCCTGTTGCTACAGCCATATGTTTAATAATTTGGCTCATTAGTCCAGAGCATCTGCAGCTATTTTTTTGTATCCCAGTTCCGATATTTGTTTGCATAGTTGAGTCGAATGGCATTGTTTCCATGTCAGAGGTCTGTATTTTTGGCTGCAATGCTTCCATGAAGACCACTTGTGGTCAGACATCTCCAGATAGTACCTGAGTCCCACTGGGTCCTTTGCTGATGGCACTGCTGTACATCTTCCATGGTCAAAGGGAAATAAGCATAATGTACCTTTCCCCTGCAGTATTTCATTTCCTTGTTCAACCACTGCCCACATTGCCCAATTCTCTGTGCTTCTTCTAAGTAGCTTAAACAGCACATTTTGCAGCTGCAGTCTGCTACAGTAAATGTATATATATATGGTTCCCACTTGTTTCCACAAATTATTCCTGATTGCACTGCAGGAAATCATCTAATGCCAAGGATAAGTAAGCCTGATGTGTCTTTTATCTGTCACATTTTGCCAAGTTTGCTTGACTGACCACTGCTTCTACAAGCCTAAACATTGCCCATTTCTTTGTGCTTTTTCAAAATACCATAAAGCAGACCATACCTTTCACACCCAGGCTTTCAGTGGTGTCCTACCTGAATCAGGCCACGGCTATAGAAACCAACCATATTATACAAAAACACAGTATTACAGTGATGTATCACAGACATATATATCATACAATGGGAATAAATGCCAGTTTATTTTCATTTTTTTAGTAGTTTAAGAATCAGAATCACAAAGCGCTTTATTGCCAAGTATGTTTGCACTTACAAGGAATTCGTTTTGGTGATAGAAGCTTACAGTTGAACATTTTTTAAAAATAGAATAGAAATGTAAAAAACAACAACAAGAAAATTTTTTTTATAAATAAACTAGTAAATGTTATTGCAAACTTTTTTAAAGAAAATAAAAGGAACCCAATGAACACAATTCAACAAGTTAAAAAGTAACAGTATTTGGGTTTGAGATAACATATACGTTCTAGTGTAAGGAGTCTCAGGATTCTGAATCGTTTTCTTAGACAAGTAAATTTCCTGAAAGTCTTTCAGCAAGGCCAGGCAACCATTTTCATTAAACTCATTCACAAGAACACACATTCATTTTTAATGCTATCCGTTAACGTCTCGTCTTGTTGCCAATAAAGGCAGTAAATCATGAATGTTGAAGAGAGTTCCTGATATGGTGATTAACGTGAAGCTGGAAGTTGAAGGGTTGATGATGAATGTAAGTGCCTATGCTCCATAAGTGGTTTGTGGGATGAAGGAGAAGGAAAAATTCTGGAGTGAGTTAGCTGAAGTGGTGGAGGTGATGAGGAGGTGATGGGTAGATATGGCCTACAACTGGCTTACATTTTTCCTCACAAAAATCTTTCACTGAACAAAATGTCCAAATATTAAGGCCTTCCCTTCTTTCATTGGACTGGCCATTTTTAACAATCTGAACTTGACATGCATTGCTAAACCACACTTGTCATCTTAACAACTCCTCACAAAATTTGTTTATCTACACCAGGGGTCACCAACCTTTTTGAAACTGAGAGCTACTTCTTGGGTACCGATTAATGTGAAGGGCTACCAGTTTGATACACACAGTTTTCAGTTGGATCTGAAATAACAAATTTGCTCAATTGACCTTTTATTATATGTTATTATTAAAAATGAATGATATTCATCCATGTGAAGACACTGATTGTGTTAATGATTTCTCACAATAATTATTAACAATGATTTAACAAAGTAGAAAACCATGTTGGTGACCCCTGATCTACACCATCACACTTTAAGAATTAACCACTGGGGGCAGTATTTGCTGAAGGTGCTTATTAGCTACTTAGTTTTACATATTTCTTGCTACAAATGTCAACAGGTATGGAGCTAGTTTTACAGTGAGTAAAGCAGTTGCATTTTCTGTCTAGTCTTAATTGTTATTTTCCTAAAAGCTAAAAACATACAAGTTACCTACTTTAAAACAGTCAATTGTAAAAGAAAAAGAGCTATACAATTAAAAATGAATTAAATAGTCTTTTAAAAATGGTTTTAATATAGAACGTAATGATTTTATATAGAACAGAAAAGCCTTTATTTTATTTTATAATAATAAAAAGCATTTTACTTAATTATATCTGCTGCCCCAAGATCACTGCTATGTGCATGTCAGATTTCCCATTCATATTTGTCACATGCAAACTACTCAACTGAGTCTCTTGAACAGTGTAACCTGAGCTATCATGCTGTCTTGAAATTGTCTTTGTACAACATATAACAAACCTTAATGATACTTTATTCAGTTTCATTTTAACTATGTAACATCTAAACTCATGATTTTTTGAAGAATGCTTCTTGATGGTGACATTCTTCTTATTCTAAACAAAAAACAGAAACAGTTATTGACCCATACAAACATAAAGAAACAGTTATTGGCAGTTATCACAATGATTATTATTATGGCATTATTGTAAAACTTACACAATCCTGGTTAATAGTCTGGATGTTTATTACTCACCCTCAGTGATAGCAGAGGAAATTAAGTGGCTCGTTACAGTCTCTGTTCTCCCAGACATACGTGTTGAAGTTGTACGCACCACAGCGATAGGGCCAGACTGGGCATGAAGGCAGTGATACCAGGTTCCCCAGTGGCATCATGTTCACCCACAACCATTGTCCATCAAGGAAACGCAGTCCTGTCCATACACTGGCTGTTTGGGCTTGTTGAGTCTCGATCTTAAGCAGGTTTAGCTGTGCTTCAGAATCCACAAAGACCAAGTCAGTGTAGTGGTTTCTGCAGTGCATCAGAGCCTCGTCCCATGTTTTGTTCTCTCTCACCAAAACAAACCTCCTTGAACAAATGGTAGAAAATTGTCCACAACAGTTTACATCATACCAGTCATTTTGTCCCATAACAGCACAATTTTCTCCTGGACTCTTATTATTAGGCTCATCCCATCGCCAATTTGTAAAATTCACTTCTGTTCCATCAGCCCAATTCCAGATGCTTCCATTTGGTGTTGATCTTTTTAACCCAATCCAAGCTAAATAATCGTTTTTCCCTTCAACCATCACAGCTCTCTGACGTTCTTCTTCAGAAGTAATGCTAGCCAAATTTCCATAGTGCTGTTTGCAGTAGTTCTCAGCTGTAGATAATGGTACTAACTGTGCTGAATAAAGGTAATCTCTTATCAAACTTACAGCAATTCCACAAAGTCCCAACACGAACCAAATAAAAAGGAGAGATTTCATCATTGCTGCTATGTGTTGAAGCTCTCTGAACATGTACTGAACATGTATTTCACTTTCTGATTTCACCTTGACTGAAATTTAAAGCGTATGCAAAACTAAAACGATAGCATTGTGGAGCCTTCTGACTCACAGGAGGTTGGCGGCAAGTTAAAACAGAACTTTGTTTATTTCGGGGTTTTTCTTATCAGTTTATCTACCCACAGACATCCACACATCCACAATGTTTTGATAGCATAGCCTAGTGTAGTCAGCTAGTCTGTTGCTCTGTTTTGGTTACTGTAGGTTAGCTTTCAAAATACAGCCTAGAGAAGTCTTTTTTTCATTTCCTACTACTATTTGAATACAAACAACCCACACCAACTAAATAGTTGTTTTTGCACCCCCCTAGGACTAGCCATGATGAGAACATAACATTTAGACCTGTGCTCTCTGCAACAGCGAGAGGTGGTCTCCACAGGGAACCTGTACATCTTAAAACTGATGTGAAACAGTTTTATCTTTGGTTTCATCAGACCAAAGAAAATTAAAGAGAAATGCCTACATACTTTACACCCACTAAAAAAAACACGATTCATGCAGACCAAATCATTGGTCACAAGGACAAGAAAATGTGGTCAGTAATTAGTGCTCCCTCCTGCAAGTT